>NC_091464.1:3018632-3228632 GCF_027789765.1 Dendropsophus ebraccatus | reverse complement strand
TAGTAAGGAAATTCCCTTAAAGGGAAACTTCAGAAAAAAAAAATCATCCAAGTCAACTCGTGCCAGAAAGTGTCAGTACTTATCAGCTGCTGTATGTCCTGCAGGAAGTGGAGTATTCTCTCCAGTCTGACACAGTGCTCTCTGCTGCCACCCCTGTCCATGTCAGGAACTGTCCAGAGCAGGAGAGGTTTTCTATGGGGATTTGCTGCTGCTCTGGATAGTTCCTGACATGGACAGAGGTGGCAGCAGAGAGCACTGTGTCAGACTGGAGAGAATACACCACTTCCACTTTTCTGAATTAGCCCTTTAAATGAGTAGTTTATACTTGTTGCTAGATAAAAAATATATATGTTTTTACCTATGAGGAGGGATCGGGTTGTTTCCTACAGTTACCTTATATGTTAGATCACTGATCTCAGGGAGACCAGCCAAAGATAACACTGCCGGCTGCTAGTGAAAGCGCTCAATGCAGTGACATCCTAGGTGCATTGCTCCCTGGGAAACATGAATATGCAAAAGAGCCCGTAGAGCCTCCTTTATACCCGGCCTTGGTGTTTCCCCTGTCATTACACTGACTTATAGGGCCACTTAATATGGTGGTTGTTGTGGTTTCCCTACAGGAGCCGCCCCTTGGCTGGGTCCTTCCCGGAGGGATATCTGGCTAGTCCTGGGTTTCAAGTCTCTTAAATGAGGCGCCGCGGGCTCTTTTTTTCCATACTTATATGTTAGTGGCCCCCAGCTTCATGTGCTTCACAACCCTTAATGGCCCTAATGGAATCAATGATGAATTCTGACAACCTGCATCTGCTACACTCTGACACCCAGACACATTAGACATATTGTACACCAGCACAGAGCCCGTCTCATACTGGGGTTTTCATGTTACTGTCACAGTATTAGTGCTATTAGTCCTGAGACCCCGACCAATTGATAGCTATAGCTGGGAACAGGGACGTAACTAGGATTAAGGGGGCCACATAGCAAAAAAATTGTAGACCCCCCACCACCACCACCACCACCAAACATAGTCACCTGGCCTGGTGTAGTCCCTCAGCACGTTACTCATGCACCAGGGAGGTGAGAGAACAAAGGAACGCTGTGCCAGGCAAGGTACCGTGCTACCTGCTTGTTGTGAGCCGCTACCATGTATGCAGATGTATGCAGGGGAATCCATTGGTCCCCTCGGTGCCTGGTCTGTGAGCCGCCATCCCAGGTCGGTGGGTGGGGTTGTGTGTGCTGTGGTGTAATGCCACGCTCTGCCAGGCCCCCCTGCTGCATAGGCTCCATAGCAGTTGTGTGGTGAGCCTCTATGGTAGCTATTGCACTGGCTGGGAGAAGCACGCGGCTGGGCACTTCACTCCCCGGTCTCCTGCTTTCCTGCACAGCTAGCGGATCTGCCTGTGGCTGCTGTATAACCAGGTTATGACACAGATTTTGAATCTTAATGGATCGATCATTGCTGTCAATGGTTTATCTTCTCTTCCTCTTCTGACCCAGGTTTCTTCTCTTGGCGTTACCACATTCTCCTTATGTGCATTGGGCATCGATCGCTTCCAGTCCATAACTTCATCCCAGTTGCCTCCGAGACCAGTGGAGCAGTGCCAGTCCATCCTGGGAAAGATATCAGTGATCTGGATTGGATCCTTGACTCTTGCTCTCCCCGAACTCCTCTTGTGGCAGCTGAATCAGGAGCAGTCTCCAGTCTCCCGGCTGGTCACCGACTCCTGTGTGATGCACCCGTCTCCTGACCTGCTGCCGGCTCTGCACTCCTTAGTTCTGACCTATAAACACGCCCGCATGTGGTGGTTCCTTGGCTGCTACTTCTGCCTGCCCCTCCTTTTTACTATGACTTCGCTGCTGGTGACTTTGCGAATTGTTGGAAACACAAAGAACATGAAGAACAGCCAGAGTCAGCGTCAGCTGAGCTGGATAGTGGCCGGTCTGGCTATTGTCTATGGAGTCTGTATCCTCCCTGAAAATATCATCAATCTCCTGGTGGCCTATACCAGCCTGGACCTCCCGGAGAATCTCCTGACACTCATCACTCAGTTCTTCTTATTCTTAAAGTCGGCAGTAACACCCATCCTCCTCCTGTGTATCTCCAAACCCCTCGGACAGGCCTTCCTGGATTGTTGCTGTTGTTGCTGCGAAGATGAAGCTAAGCCGGACGCTGGCGCACAGGAGAACAGCGCAAAACTGGAGCCACTCCACCCTCCGCACAGTCCAAATGATTCGGCACTACAGCTGGGCACCCCCTGCTGAGGAAGGGAGAATGAGGGCATATCATGGTGGTGATCCCAACCTCGAAGCCTAACAAGGAGGGAATGTGCAGGGGTCTGTTCACACTGAGGAATAGGGGAGGAATTAAAGAGGAAAGTTCTCTGCTTCAAATGTCCTCTTCTTCAGCTCTGGCAGAATAAACGCGGAATTCGAGTGGAAATTCCAAGCCCCAATGACTTCTATGAGAATTCTCTAGCAGAATCCACCCAAAAATTCACACACAAATTCTTTGGGGAGGAAACATTGCTCTTTACATATTTTACAGGTGGATTTTCAAGCAGAATATGCATAAAGTTACGTGCGGATCCAGCTTGAAATTCCTCGCCTCTTCCTCAGTGTGAACGGAACCTTATATGAAAAATAGGTAGGAGGGGAACAGAATAGACTGAATGCAAAAAAAAAGGGAAATACAATGTGAGATGACAGAAAACAACAGAGTAGGGGGAGCAGACCGCTCAACAACAGAGAATTGGGGGGGGGGGGCAGCATCACATAGAAGCACCGAAATTTGTGCAAGTAAATAAATTTTCAAACATCTGGATTAGGTTTTTTATTCTGCAGGAAACCGAGATCTTCAAACCCTATATAAATGAATGAGACAGTCCTGGCAAATGTCTGCGAGAAACCTGCTGCTTCTCAATAAACTTTTGTAGGAAACTATTCTTTTCATTACATTTAGCGCAGGTTTCTTGACCAAAGTTTTATCATTATTATTATTTGTTTTCATTAACACATAGCCGGGACCTGCTGTACGGGCAGTAGCAATGCTGCATTGTCCCTGCCTTTACACATAGCCGGGACCTGCTGTACGGGCAGTAGCAATGCTGCACTGTCCCTGCCTTTACACATAGCCGGGACCTGCTGTACGGGCAGTAGCAGTGCTGCACTGTCCCTGCCTTTACACATAGCCGGGACCTGCTGTACGGGCAGTAGCAATGCTGCACTGTCCCTGCCTTTACACATAGCCGGGACCTGCTGTACGGGCAGTAGCAGTGCTGCATTGTCCCTGCCTTTACACATAGCCGGGACCTGCTGTACGGGCAGTAGCAATGCTGCACTGTCCCTGCCTTTACACATAGCCAGGACCTGCTGTACGGGCAGTAGCAATGCTGCACTGTCCCTGCCTTTACACATAGCCGGGACCTGCTGTACGGGCAGTAGCAGTGCTGCATTGTCCCTGCTTTTACACATAGCCGGGACCTGCTGTACGGGCAGTAGCAATGCTGCACTGTCCCTGCCTTTACACATAGCCGGGACCTGCTGTACGGGCAGTAGCAGTGCTGCATTGTCCCTGCCTTTACACATAGCCGGGACCTGCTGTACGGGCAGTAGCAGTGCTGCATTGTCCCTGCCTTTACACATAGCCGGGACCTGCTGTACGGGCAGTAGCAGTGCTGCACTGTCCCTGCCTTTACACATAGCCACCACCTGCTGCCGCATGCCGTGAAATTCCTACAAATTTTGTCTGTCTGTAGAGTTTCTAAAATCCTGATCTAGATGAAAGATACTGTAAATGATTGTGGATTTTTACTGTGGAATCTTCAAACCCATCACCCATATACGATGTCTGAACGTGGCCATGATATTTACTCCATAGTCCAACAAAACAAAAAAATCTCACAGCCAAACAACAAATTCTACCGACTATGATATACTGTATTAAAGAGGTTTCCGTCATTAGAAATTTTTTTTATGCTGCCTGTCACGATCCCCGTGACTTAGGTTCTGGCTAGTAGGCAACCGGGCTCACCTCGGACCGTCTTGGATCAGCTACCAACCAGAACCTAACACCCCGTTACACGTTTCCTGCTGCCACCACACGTCACAATAAGGCTGACGTGACACCTTACCCTTATGCACACCTAAGGCAACTACAAATTACTACAACTACAAATCTATCACAATCTTATGGTAATCACTTACCCCTTGGTAACGTTTTACTTCAGAGACATAGGGCCTTTTTAGAACACAGGAAAGCTCTTATTAAAGTGAAATTTAATATCAAATAAAAAAGGACAGTGCATACAGTACAGGTCACAATAAAAAAAGAGATGGTACAAAATATACAGACACATACATACACAGTAAAAACAGTTCTTAAAATAAAAAGGAGAAAACCAGAACCTACTTTGCTATCGGGCTGTTTGGAACTGGAACGCTATGGGGATTAGCAGGAACGGCGGGCCAACACACTCATAACAAGTTCCCCAAGTGTTGAACACTCTCCCATCATACTCCCTGCCTTATCAAGCATGGTGAGAGCAGTTGTCTCCCTCCCTCCTCTGACCTCACAGGGGGGGTGACAGGGACTATGCTAATGAGCTAATGGTCCATCTTTTATGACCGGAGACGCTTGCCTGAAGATTTTCAAATCCTCATAACTTGGCAGGCGCGTTTCCGATCAGCATTCCAGGGGCATCAAACTACGGGGCATCACCTGCCGGTCACGGGCATACCAACCATGGGTCTGGTGTGTACCCGATTAGGGGAGTTACAGGTTTCCCTGGGTTCCCCTAGAGCCACTTTCTTGCTTTTACAATGGTGGGTCCCTCTCCCTACCCTGCTGACCTGTAGCGAATCTCACCTCTGGAATATGACAGCTTGTCATCTTTCTGAAGGGGTCAAATTTCTCCATAGATGTCTACAGTGACCTCTGATTGTCTCCTGCGTGAACTCTGGATGCATATTGCAGCCAGACCCCTTGTCATAAAGCCATTACGCCATGAGGACGTTTTATTGCGCCCCCAGTCTGGTAAGAGATAAGCGAACCTGTTAATATCCAGGACTCTCACTATATGGCCCCAATCCATCTAGCCATGACATCTAGTGCCCAAAGGAAAACAGGACACCAGCTTCAAAAAGAAACAAAAAAAAGTGTGTGTGGGGGGGGGGGGTGAGGAGCTTTGCCAAATATGAGTGATCAGGGATATTTTATTCAAGATCGTGAATATATATTGATCATCCTCACACCTCCCCCTTTGAGATATGGCACGGGACTATTGATCCATCCATCAATATCCCACGCCATCCTCGACCACTTCGCCCTGCCGGGACAATCCGTCAGCATTACCATGATTACTTCCCTTCTTGTGTTGGATGGTGAACTCATACTGCTGCAGCGCCAAACTCCACCTCAGCAACTTCCCGTTGTCACCAGCTACCCGGTGTAACCAACTCAGAGGGTTGTGATCAGTAATGACCGTAAATCGGCGCCCATACAGGTACGACTGCAACTTCTGCAGGGCCCACACGATGGCTAAGCACTCTTTCTCCACCGTGGCGTATGCTACTTCCCCAGATAGCAGTTTCCTACTCAGGTAAAGTATGGGATGCTCTTCCCCTGCTGCATTGACCTGACTGAGCACAGCGCCTAGGCCATATGCGCTGGCGTCAGTCTGGACGATGAATTGGCGGTTAAAGTCGGGGCTTTGCAAGACTGGTGCGCTTGCCAGGGCCCGCTTTAGCGCCGTTAGAGCTTGCTCACAATCTGGGGTCCAACTAATCACTTGTGGCAATCTCTTTTTTGTGAGGTCCGTTAAGGGTTTTGCAAGGGTGCTATAGTTGGGAATGAACTTCCTATAGTACCCTGCAGTCCCTAGAAAGGACATCACCTGCTTTTTGGTCTTGGGGGTGGGCCAGGCTACAATAGCCTCCACCTTACCTTGTTCGGGTCTCAAGGTCCCTCCCCCTACTCTGTGTCCAAGGTACTGGACCTCTGTCATGGCCATCTGACACTTTCCAGGCTTGATTGTCAGCCCGGCTGTTTGGATCCGCTGTAGCACCTGTGACAGGTGGGACAGGTGATCCTCCCAGGTCTGACTAAACACAGCGATGTCATCCAGGTAAGCTACTGCAAACCCTTCAAACCCCTCGAGCAGCTGGTTAACCAAGCGCTGAAATGTGGCAGGGGCATTCTTCATGCCAAAGGGCATGACGACATACTCGTACAGCCCAAATGGCGTGATGAAGGCTGACCTCTCCTGGGCTTCTTTGGACATGGGAATCTGCCAGTATCCCCTACTTAAGTCCATAATCGTGATGTATTGGGCACCGGCGAGCTGATCCAGTAACTCTTCAATGCGGGGCATCGGATACGCATCGAACACCGTGATGGCATTCAGTTTCCGATAGTCCCCACAAAAACGAGTTGTCCGGTCTTTCTTAGGGATAAGAACAACCGGTGAGGCCCATGAGCTATGGGATCTCTGGATCACGCCCATGCCCAACATTTCCTCTATCTCCCTCTTCATGTCCGCCCGCACCTCTAAGGAGACCCGGTAGGCTGACTGTCGGATAGGGAGGTGCGCACCCGTGTCTACATGGTGCACCGCAAGGCTAGTCCTCCCTGGTTTCCCCGTGAACGTGGACAGGAAAGGGTTCAGCACCGCCCACAGCTGGGACTTCTGGGTCTCTGTTAGCTGTGGGTTCAGCTGGGCCTCGGCTAGGGTCCCCTCGGTCTTTGCGTCAGCTACGACGTCAACTAGACTGTCACTCTCCCCTTCCTCTGGCAGACTGCACACTGGCATGACACACGTGTCACGCTCCACATGGGCCTTGATCATGTTAACATGAAACACTTTGTGCTTCTTGCGAATATGATCAATAGTGACAACATAGTTCACATCATTCACCCGCTGGTGAATGGTGTAAGGACCTTCCCATGCGGCCTGCAGCTTGTTTTGAGGCATGGGTACAAGTACCCACACCTTTTGTCCGACGGCGTAAATGCGCTCTCGGGCATTTCGGTCGTACCACCTTTTCTGACTATCCTGCGCCTGGGCCATGTTCTCCTGAACCAGGCCGGTCAGGGTTTCCATCCTCTCCCTGAATCTTAGTACATAGTCTACGACCGAGGCGTCAGGGTGACCCACTTCTCCCTCCCAGGATTCCTTGATGAGATCTAGGGGACCCCGTACTCGTCTTCCATAGAGGAGCTCAAACGGAGAGAACCCAGTGGATGCCTGAGGTACTTCTCTGTAAGCAAATAGCAGGTGCGGGAGGTACCGCTCCCAGTCCCGTCCGTGGGACTCCACAAGCATCTTGAGCATCTGCTTGAGGACGCCATTGAACCGCTCACACAGACCATTAGTCTGTGGGTGATAGGCACTGGCGACCAGATGCTGCACCTGTATTTTCTTGCAGAGGCACTCCATCAAGTTAGACATAAACTGTGTTCCCTGATCCGTCAGCATCTCCTTAGGAAATCCTACTCGGGAAAAGATGGTGAGAAGTGCATCCGCAACTTTATCGGCCCTGATGGAGGATAGGGCAACTGCTTCTGGGTACCTAGTAGCATAATCTACCACGGTCAGAATGTAGCTTTTGCCAGAACTACTGGGTACTGCTAACGGTCCTACAATATCTACGGCCACCCGCTGGAACGGCTCATCTATGATCGGTAAAGGGATGAGGGGAGCCTTGGGAACATGCCCAGGCTTTCCCATCCTTTGACAGACCAGACATGACCGGCAGAAGTTAGCCACTTCTTTTCCCATACCCGGCCAATAGAAACGCTGTTTCAACCGGTCCTGGGTCTTGCGGATACCCAAGTGGCCTGCGAGGGGTATCTCATGGGCCACTTGCAGTAGTCGCTCCCGGAATGGACGAGGCACTACCAGCTGCCTACTCTGCACCCATTCCGGTTGATCCTCGGTGGGAATCATCTGCCTATAGAGACGGCCCTGATCCCAGGTTATCCGCTCGGTATCAGACTCAGCCGGGGTGCTATCAGCCAGCTCTCTCAGTTTCTGTAACGTCCCATCAGTCAGCAAAGCTGCCTGAAATTGGGCCCAGTCACTTTGAGAGTTGCCAGACATCACCTCGTCTGCTCTGATGCCTTGATTCAGCTGTGAGCTGTCAGCTGACCCTCCAGCTGCTGGTATACACACCGCAGGGGGGCTTCCACTCACTGTGTCAGAGTGGCCCCGCCCACTACGCGTCACCACAGCTATGTACTTACAATCTGTTCCGCCCACCTGCTGAGGATCAGGGGTGAGGGGGACAGATGGAAGCCTGGTACAGTCCTGGTTATATACATCAGATTCATTACCTATGTAATTGGCATCAGGATTAGTACTCATGTTTATCACATTTACAGGGTTAGTACAAACAGTGAGGTCATCTTTATAGACCTCCGCACTAGCACCAACCAATGAGGGGGATTCACACGAAATGCCAGGAACCTGTGAATCCTCCCTGACATCAGCAGGTACATAGTGGGAGACTAAGGAACCAAGATCAGTGGCTAATAAGACATCCGTGGGAATATGATCCGTCACTCCCACCTCCCTTATTCCACTCCCAGCCCCCCAGTCAAGAAATACCCTCGCCATGGGCAAAGCGGGGCTCACTCCTCCAATCCCAGTCACAGTTCGTGTTTTCCCAGGGATTAAGTCCTCTTCGTTCACCAGTTCCGGGCGAACCAGGGTGATCTCCGCCCCAGTGTCCCTCAAGCCCATCGTGATTTTGTTACCCACGGTAACGGCCTGCATGTTATCACTGAGCTTCCCTCCCCGTCCACCCACAAACAAAACAGTAGATGGGGAAACCGGTGATTTGGGCACAGGGGTTGGTTTCTTCCTCTCGGGACAGTCTCGACTAATATGTCCCCCTTTGCGACACATAAAACAGATGCGGGTATCAGCAACAGGTTTGGTGGGGACCACAGGGGTAAAACCCCCAGAGGGTCGAGTAGCAGGGACAGAGTTGGTAGAAGTCTGCTTACCCCCTTTCCAGCTGGTCACTGCCGGCTTCTGATAGTGCGGGGCCCGATTGGCAGTGTAGGTGTCGGCCAGCTTGGCTGCTTGCGCTGCGTCTCTGGGTTCTCGGTCCAAGATGAACTGACGAACTTCTGCGGGACACAGGTGCAAAAACTGATCCTTGACCATCAGGTCTTTGAGATCCTCAAAGGTGTGGATAGACAGTCCTTCGATCCACTGGTGAAAGTTGGTGTTCAATCCATCAACGACATCTGAGTAACTGTCATGAGGTCCACGCTGCATAGCCCGGAATCGTTTCCGATACATCTCTGGCGAGAGATTGTATTTCTGGATGAGGGCTTGCTTAATGGCCTCATAGTCACCGTCCTTGTCTCTGGGCAAGGAGACAAAAACCTCCAGGGCTTTGCCTCTCAGTCCTGGGGTCAAGTACCGCGCCCACTGCTCACAAGGCAACTGGTACTGTCTGCAAATTTTCTCAAAGCCTCTGAGAAACGTGTCCAGGTCCCCATCCTTCTCCATCACCGGGAAGTGATCTAAACGGGGTTTAAGGTGTCCCGTCTCACTGGACTCACGGTTGGGTGGGAAATTACTGGACCTCTGGGCACGTGCTAGTTCCAGCTGATGCTGCCTCTCGGCCTCTGCCTGTCGTGCGGTGAATTCTCGTTCAGCTTGGCGTTCGCGTGCTGCGAATTCTCGATCAGCCTCCTGCTGTCGTGCTGCTGCAAATTCCCGTATAAGCTCCAACCGCACAGCTGGGTCGCAGTCGGCCATCTGTTGGAGAATCAAAGGTAAAGGAGAGTCCGTACCATTCTGCGGACTGGCGCTACCAGTACGTTGGTGCCCCATTGATTCCAGAACCGGACCCTCTGCTGCCTCCGATGATGGTGTGGAGACCACAGGCTGCTCTGGCCGGGCATCATCTTCCATCAATGCTTGGATCAGCTGGTCTTTACTGCGATTCCCTCCTTCCAGACCTCTTTGCTCACAAAGGCTGCGTAGCCCATCTCTCGTGTAATTTCGATATGCCTCCGCCATTTTAGCAGGGATTTGCCAAATAAAAGATAGGATAGAAGAACAGAGAACAGGGGAGGGGAAAAACTGTTTCACGTATATATATATATATGTCTGTTATAACCAAGTGTATGCACTGAGAGCCTTCCTGTAGACTGAGAAAGTCTGCTACAGATAACTCAGCCCTTAAGTGTACAGAGCAATTTATTACTCCACAGACTTAATGTTCTAAGATATCCCACCGCGGCCACCAATTTGTCACGATCCCCGTGACTTAGGTTCTGGCTAGTAGGCAACCGGGCTCACCTCGGACCGTCTTGGATCAGCTACCAACCAGAACCTACCACCAAGTTACACATTTTCTGCTGCCACCACACGTCACAATAAGGCTGACGTGACACCTTACCCTTATGCACACCTAAGGCAACTACAAATTACGTCTATCACAATCTTATGGTAATCACTTACCCCTGGTAACGTTTTACTTCAGAGACATAGGGCCTTTTTAGAACACAGGAAAGCTCTTATTAAAGTGAAATTTAATATCAAATAAAAAAGGACAGTGCATACAGTACAGGTCACAATAAAAAAAGAGATGGTACAAAATATACAGACACATACACAGTAAAAACAGTTCTTAAAATAAAAAGGAGAAAACCAGAACCTACTTTGCTATCGGGCTGTTTGGAACTGGAACGCTATGGGGATTAGCAGGAACGGCGGGCCAACACACTCATAACAAGTTCCCCAAGTGTTGAACACTCTCCCATCATCCTCCCTGCCTTATCAAGCATGGTGAGAGCAGTTGTCTCCCTCCCTCCTCTGACCTCACAGGGGGGTGACAGGGACTATGCTAATGAGCTAATGGTCCATCTTTTATGACCGGAGACGCTTGCCTGAAGATTTTCAAATCCTCATAACTTGGCAGGCGCGTTTCCGATCAGCATTCCAGGGGCATCAAACTACGGGGCATCACCTGCCGGTCACGGGCATACCAACCATGGGTCTGGTGTGTACCCGATTAGGGGAGTTACAGGTTTCCCTGGGTTCCCCTAGAGCCACTTTCTTGCTTTTACAATGGTGGGTCCCTCTCCCTACCCTGCTGACCTGTAGCGAATCTCACCTCTGGAATATGACAGCTTGTCATCTTTCTGAAGGGGTCAAATTTCTCCATAGATGTCTACAGTGACCTCTGATTGTCTCCTGCGTGAACTCTGGATGCATATTGCAGCCAGACCCCTTGTCATAAAGCCATTACGCCATGAGGACGTTTTATTGCGCCCCCAGTCTGGTAAGAGATAAGCGAACCTGTTAATATCCAGGACTCTCACTATATGGCCCCAATCCATCTAGCCATGACATCTAGTGCCCAAAGGAAAACAGGAGACCAGCTTCAAAAAGAAACAAAAAAAGTGTGTGTGTGGGGGGGGGGGGGGGGGGGGTGAGGAGCTTTGCCAAATATGAGTGATCAGGGATATTTTATTCAAGATCGTGAATATATATTGATCATCCTCACACTGCCCTGTTGGGAAAACATAATAAACCTCCTTTACTTACCTCCCTGTGCTCCCCTGCTGTCCTGTTGTGCCATCTCCGGTGTCCTCCGCTGACTGCAGCGCCTCCACTTCCAAGATGGACTCGTAACTGCCCATTCAGCCAGTCTCTGGCCATGGCTCAGACCAGTCCCAGTCAGTGCTTGGTTGAGCTGGCTGGCCCTCCAGAGACAAGTCCATCTTGGAAGTGTCGGGGCTGTGGTTAGTGGAGGACACCGGCGATGCCACAACAGGACACCGGGGAGCACGGAGAGGTATTATGTTTTCCCATCAGCATATTAAAAAATTCCTAACGCCTTTAAGCATGGCTTTGTTTTCTGTTCCTGGTTTTTGGCAATTGTGACAGAAGTCTGATAAGTTGAGTCCAGATTTTATTATGTAGGGCAACCAATCACATACAAGCTTCTATTCTTCAGAGGCCTTTGTACATACAAAAGAAGCGATTTTATTGGTTGTGTTGGTCAGCCACTCCAATGTTTGATGAGTATGCCCCATAATGTATCACTGGCCTATCACTATAACGGTACATCTCTGCTGCTGGCTTCTGGTCTCTGACTCTTGTGATGTATCCACTAGGAGATGGTCATAGACTCTTGTGATGTATCCACTAGGAGCTGGTCATAGAGTCTTGTGATATATCCACTAGGAGCTGGTCATAGACTCTTGTGATGTATCCACTAGGAGATGGTCATAGACTCTTGTGATGTATCCACTAGGAGATGGTCATAGACTCTTGTGATGTATCCACTAGGAGCTGGTCATAGACTCTTGTGATGTATCCACTAGGAGCTGGCCATAGACTCTTGTGATGTATCCATTTAGAGATGGTCATAGACTCTTGTGACACGTCCATTTGGAGATGGTCATAGACTCTTGTGATGTAGCCACCTGGAGATGGTCATAGACTCTTGTGATGTATCCACTAGCAGATGGCCATAAACTCTTGTGATGTATCCACTAGGAGCTGGTCATAGACTCTTGTGATGTATCCACTAGCAGATGGTCATAGACTCTTGTGATGTATCCACTAGGAGCTGGTCATAGACTCTTGTGACGTATCCATTTAGAGCTGCTCATAGACTCTTGTGACATGTCCATTTGGAGATGGTCATAGACTCTTGTGATGTATCCACTAGGAGATGGTCATAGACTCTTGTGATGTATCCACTAGGAGATGGTCATAGACTCTTGTGATGTATCCATTTGGAGATGGTCATAGACTCTTGTGATGTAGCCACTAGGAGATGGTCATAGAGTCTTGTGTTGTGATGTGTCCATTTGGAGATGGTCATAGACTCTTGTGATGTAGCCACCTGGAGATGGTCATAGACTCTTGTGATGTATCCATTTGGAGATGGTCATAGACTCTTGTGATGTAGCCACTAGGAGATGGTCATAGAGTCTTGTGTTGTGATGTATCCATTTGGAGATGGTCATAGACTCTTGTGATGTAGCCACCTGGAGATGGTCATAGACTCTTGTGATGTATCCACTAGGAGCTGGTCATAGACTCTTGTGATGTATCCATTTGGAGATGGTCATAGACTCTTGTGATGTATCCATTTGGAGATGGTCATAGACTCTTGTGACGTATCCAATTAGAGATGGTCAGACTCTTGTGACAGGTCCATTTGGAGCTGATTATAGACTTTAAGTGCCAGCGGAACGTTTGATCTGCCAAGCTCTCCGTATACATGAATCTTCACCATGGCTGACATTAAGTCGTTGAGTTTGCCTGAGTTAAGTCTAAGGACTCGTCCACACTGTGTAAATGGACAAGTAAAATGTCGAGAGAAATTCGAGAAGAATCTTCATTAAAAATCCTGATTATTCTTTGTCAAATGACATAATTCGACATGGAATTCTCATCTAGAAGGGACGTGTCAGTCCTCGAAGAGGGATTGGAATACTTACCAGAAATGTTGCACCATGTGCGCTTGCAGATTTCCTATTGAAATCAATGGATGTCGGATTCCATGTGAATTTTAAATGCAGAAAACATAGAGATCCCCGTGGATGAAATCCGCCTCTAATGAATGGGTCGCTTCGGGGTTCTGTGATGTGGCAGCCCCAATTATTTATGTTATTCTCTGATAATTGGCGTTATTGATTGGTACAATATACATACATCCATTGTTTGCGTAACGTCTAGTACCCTCATTACTTCTCTTCTATGACATTGTGTAGTGTGATGTCTCCTCTCTCATCGCTGCCTTCGGAGTGTTCCAGGTGGTCACCTGTGGGGTGGGCTTTCTTTTTTACGTCCTGGGTTTGTATTTATATGCAGGCTGTAAGTGTGTGTGTAAACTTATCCCTGAGTAAGGGTCTGAAGCCCTGAAACATGTAGGATGTTTGCATTTTTAATCCTTTATACATGGAATGATTATAACATGTCTGAATAAAGTTTGACCAAGTTTTAATGCATTGGAGCCAGAGGTGCTTTTTCATTGCTGTGATCCTTCTCAGCTGGCTGCTCCATACCCGATGCCTGAAAACCTTGCAGTCTCTGGGCAGTGAGCTGACGTCATGGCTCTGTGTGTACCATTTATAACCACCCTCTGTTTCCCATCACTGAGCCAGTGAATGCTGAGAGCTTCTGGGTATTAGGCAGGCAGGATCCCCGAACCTGCTCCATACACCCCCAACAGCCCCCCGATGTACTGGGGAGGCATGGTGGCCTAAGGGTGCCAGATGTGAGTATCCGGTCCTGTTTTTATGTTTGGTTTTCTGCCCATTTTCAAGATGGCCGCTTCTGGGGCCATCTTACCTGCTCTCTGAGGTTATAGTAATGTGTGCACCTGTGCCCCTCCCTGCCTGACTATCCAGTGAGAACCTAGCTAAGCAGACTCTCCTGTTGGTGGCATATCTCTGCGGTACTCTTATCCCAGAGTCCTGCGACATGACCTCCGGCTTAATACCTGCTGCTGCCCGTGGTGGTCACCCAGCTTATTAAACTCCTCAGCAAGGTTCACCTAGTGCTACACATACTGCCTACTGCCCATTGGCAACGCTACCGCTCTCCTCCCCAGGACCCGCTTGTGCCGAGTGCTATCTCCCGTCAGCGGTGCAGCCCCTTATCACCTCCAGCTCTGCTGTACCACTAACCGCCCACCTGCCGGACACCATCCAGCACTGCTGCAACTAAACGTGAGTCTGCATATACTGTGACTGCTCTCCGCTGTGTACACCCCCGACCAGCCATCGGCTTCCACTAAGCAGCCAAACAAAGTGTAACAACACTATGGGGGGACTCACGCACCTCTGCGCTCCGCTCAAAGAATTGGCATGTAAATTCTATTTCAGCTATTACACGGAGCCATGTATCACTATTACACGTAGCCCTGTGTCACTATTACACGTAGCCATGTATCACTATTACACGTAGCCATGTATCACTATTACACGTAGCCATGTATCACTATTACACGTAGCCATGTATCACTATTACACGTAGCCATGTGTCACTATTACACGTAGTCATGTATCACTATTACACGTAGCCATGTGTCACTATTACACGTAGCCATGTATCACTATTACACGTAGCCATGTGTCACTATTACACGTAGCCATGTATCACTATTACACAGCCATGTATCACTATTACACATCTCCATGTATCACTATTACACGTAGCCATGTGTCACTATTACACGTAGCCATGTATCACTATTACACGTAGCCATGTGTCACTATTACACGTAGCCATGTGTCACTATTACACGTAGCCATGTGTCACTATTACACGTAGCCATGTATCACTATTACACGGAGCCATGTATCACTATTACACGGAGCCATGTGTCACTATTACACGTAGCCATGTATCACTATTACACGTAGCCATGTATCACTATTACACATCTCCATGTATCACTATTACACGTAGCCATGTGTCACTATTACACGTAGCCATGTATCACTATTACACGTAGCCATGTATCACTATTACACGTAGCCATGTATCACTATTACACGGAGCCATGTATCACTATTACACGGAGCCATGTGTCACTATTACACGTAGCCATGTATCACTATTACACGTAGCCATGTATCACTATTACACGTAGCCATGTATCACTATTACACGTAGCCATGTATCACTATTACACGTAGTGTCACTATTACACGTAGCCATGTATCACTATTACACGTAGTGTCACTATTACACGTAGCCATGTATCACTATTACACGTAGCCATGTATCACTATTACACGTAGCCATGTATCACTATTACACGTAGCCATGTATCACTATTACACGTAGTATCACTATTACACGTAGCCATGTGTCACTATTACACGTAGCCATGTATCACTATTACACGTAGCCATGTGTCACTATTACACGTAGCCATGTATCACTATTACACGTAGCCATGTATCACTATTACACGTAGCCATGTATCACTATTACACGTAGCCATGTGTCACTATTACACGTAGCCATGTATCACTATTACACGTAGCCATGTATCACTATTACACGTAGCCATGTATCACTATTACACGTAGCCATGTATCACTATTACACGTAGCCATGTATCACTATTACACGTAGCCATGTATCACTATTACACATACTGATGTATCACTATTACACGTAGCCATGTGTCACTATTACACGTAGCCATGTGTCACTATTACACAGAGCCATGTGTCACTATTACACGTAGCCATGTATCACTATTACACGTAGCCATGTGTCACTATTACACGTAGCCATGTGTCACTATTACACGTAGCCATGTATCACTATTACACGTAGCCATGTATCACTATTACACGTAGCCATGTATCACTATTACACGTAGCCATGTGTCACTATTACACGTAGCCATGTGTCACTATTACACGTAGCCATGTATCACTATTACACGTAGCCATGTGTCACTATTACACGTAGCCATGTATCACTATTACACGTAGCCATGTGTCACTATTACACGTAGTGTCACTATTACACGTAGCCATGTATCACTATTACACGTAGCCATGTATCACTATTACACGTAGCCATGTATCACTATTACACATACTGATGTATCACTATTACACGTAGCCATGTGTCACTATTACACGTAGCCATGTATCACTATTACACATAGCCATGTATCACTATTACACGTAGCCATGTGTCACTATTACACGTAGCCATGTATCACTATTACACGGAGCCATGTATCACTATTACACAGAGCCATGTATCACCATTACACGTAGCCATGTGTCACTATTACACGTAGCCATGTATCACTATTACACAGAGCCATGTGTCACTATTACACGTAGCCATGTATCACTATTACACAGAGCCATGTGTCACTATTACACGTAGCCATGTATCACTATTACACGTAGCCATGTGTCACTATTACACGTAGCCATGTATCACTATTACACGGAGCCATGTATCACTATTACACAGAGCCATGTATCACCATTACACGTAGCCATGTGTCACTATTACACGTAGCCATGTATCACTATTACACAGAGCCATGTGTCACTATTACACGTAGCCATGTATCACTATTACACGTAGCCATGTGTCACTATTACACGTAGCCATGTGTCACTATTACACGTAGCCATGTGTCACTATTACACGTAGCCATGTGTCACTATTACACGTAGCCATGTGTCACTATTACACGGAGCCATGTATCACTATTACACGGAGCCATGTATCACTATTACACGTAGCCATGTGTCACTATTACACGTAGCCATGTGTCACTATTACACGTAGCCATGTATCACTATTACACGTAGCCATGTATCACTATTACACGTAGCCATGTATCACTATTACACGTAGCCATGTGTCACTATTACACGTAGCCATGTGTCACTATTACACGTAGCCATGTATCACTATTACACGTAGCCATGTATCACTATTACACGTAGCCATGTATCACTATTACACATACTGATGTATCACTATTACACGTAGCCATGTGTCACTATTACACGTAGCCATGTATCACTATTACACGTAGCCATGTATCACTATTACACGTAGCCATGTATCACTATTACACGTAGCCATGTATCACTATTACACGTAGCCATGTATCACTATTACACGTAGCCATGTATCACTATTACACGTAGCCATGTGTCACTATTACACGTAGCCATGTATCACTATTACACGGAGCCATGTATCACCATTACACGTAGCCATGTATCACCATTACACGTAGCCATGTATCACTATTACACGTAGCCATGTATCACTATTACACGTAGCCATGTATCACTATTACACATACTGATGTATCACTATTACACGTAGCCATGTGTCACTATTACATGTAGCGATGCGCACTTGGCAACCGATGATTTTAAGTCAGAGACTTGATAATTGTCTTTATTACACGGCCTGATTCTCGCTCCCTGTACTAGGGCCCTTACATCCCCAAACTTGGCACACTGTTAGGGTTTGCCGTAACAGGATTAGCCTCCCAGGTATCCCCATAGTTTTCTTGTCTGTTTAATGGATATCCATTGCAGAAAGGACGCAAACTATGAAAAACTTGATAAGAAAAAGGTTTTTCTAGCTGGACCAAGAAAAACTGGCACCTAAAAGCTCAAAATGTGGTGGAAAAATAGAGAGAAAGGTGTATGACTGCAGTATACATCCTCCAATATATATGCTCTAGTATATAGACTCCAGTATAGTGTTGTCACGATACCAAAATTTTGAGTTCAATACCAATACTCGATTTTTTATTTCGATACCCGATACCAATTCGATACCTAAGTATGAGAAAAAGCTACACCCCCCCCCCAACCGTTTTTACGCCGTTAAGGTCTTCAGGTCTGCACTATTACGGATATCTTTTGGTATAATAGGGCCCTTAGGGGTGACAAGGTGTGCCCACAAGATGGCAAGTGAACTTTGTCATAAAATTGTACGAGAAAACTGTGTGGGTGGGGTAGTAGGAGTCGTAAGGTGGTAGGGGTTTGTCTGAGGGATGGAGTAGGAGACAGCAAAGGGGACACAAATGGTCGGAGCAGATTGGGAAGTAGCAGAAAAAGAAAAGAACACAGGGACTGTTTGGGGACCATATTGAAAGGGAAGGGGCACAAAGTGACGGGAGGTCTGGAGTAGGGATGTCACGATACCAAAATTTTGAGTTCGATACCGATACCAGCTTTCGGATTTCGATACTCAATACCAATTCGATACTAAATAAAAAGTTTGAGAAAAAAAACATGTAAAAATACAAATATAATTTCCCTTTTCCATTTCGTCCCTTCGGCAGCACACACAAAGGGTTATCAGTTTCCTCTTTTCCTACTAGGACAGAAGAAAAAAACAAAACACCTGATTGTTATAATCAGCAGAAACCAATGTATCACAGGCACCTCCCTTAGGAGTCCACTATAAAAAGGACAGAGAGACCACATAACACTGTGTTTTTTTTTTCTTCTGTCCTCCTAGGACTCTTTTTATTTTTATTTTTTTATTTTTTACTTTTAAAGGCCTGGCATACCGTGGTTCTTCCCGGCTCAGCCGCCCCCCCTTTGGGATCTTTGTCTGGGGGTTATTCCTGTAGCTTTGGTAAACGGATCCCTTCGCTGCACCACTTCGCTGAAGTTGGATTTTGCATGAAATCACGCTCTTACCATATCTCGCTGAGGTCTTGGTCTGCGGTGTCATCAAGCGGCGGGGGTTGATATTGGTAGCTGGCTCCTCTCGCTGAGATGGAAGTTCAGTAACGCCGAGGGACTCTGCCACATGTATGCAGCGTCTGAGAAGGACTTCCGGTATGGTAAGGTACTGTTTTTTTCCCTTGGTTACCGGCATATTGTTTTTTCCTGATTCTACCCCTTGCTAAGGGGAATAATGTGTAAGGCCGGAAAAGCAGGGAGGACGCTGTCTATGCCCACAGACAGAAAAACCGGCTGGGTAAGGTAAGGAGTCGGTTCCGGTCTGGCTGCTTACCCCACTTCTAGGCTGACGCTGGCGGCGGCGGTCAATACTTCCTGGTCGGAAATTCCAGACTCAGTGCTGAGACGAGGCCCCGACTATTCCCAGCCTCGTACAGCGACCCGATTGGCTGGGTTACCGTAGGAGGTTCCCACCTGAAGCGCGCTTCAGGAATTCATATTCAACACTCACGGCTCTTGTTGCTGAGCACTCTGCCGGATAACGCTGTCGGGAAGCTTTAGTGGTAAGATCCTAAACGGGAGTGCTTACCAGACTGATGATGCTTTATATCTGGCATTGTTGTGTTGCCATTCTTTTTCAGATGGAACGCCATTTCAGCAAAAGAAAGAGGAAGGACAAGCACAGATCATGTACGCACTGCAGACAGCCCATTCCAGATGATCTTAGGGGCAACATTTGCAGAAACTGCTCTGCCTCTGGTCCTGAGCCAACATTCCAAGAGGAAGCTAGGGATTTCTTCACATGGATGAAATCACAACTCTCAGAGACTTTTCAAGGTCTGCAGCCAGCTCAGTCTAAAAGATCTAAACACACTGAGCGTACTTCTTCTTCTCCTTCCCAATCTTTTCAGTCGGATAGCAAGTCTGAGGGTGAATTGGAGACTGAATATGAAGACTCTAAAGTGCCGGAGGACTATTATCTCTTTGACAGAGAACAGGCACCCCATCTCATCAGGGTGGTAAAGAAGACAGTAGAGTCGGAAGTATCCTCACAAGGCACATCGACTCGCCGAGCTCTTTATCATTTTCCCACCAATTCACATCGTTCACTTCCCTCTCAGCCTCTATTGCAGAATCTCTTACAAGCGGATTGGTCGAAACCGGAAAGGAAGTGTTATGTGGGTTCCAGATTCAACACTGTCTACAATCTGGATCCCTCATGCTCGTCAGCATGGGAGGCTCCTCCGATAGTCGACATCCCAGTAGTTAAACTGTCTCGTAAATCCTTTTATCCCTCAGAAGAGTCATCCCTTCTGAAAGACCAGATGGACAGAAAAGCCGAGGTGGCCCTGAAAAAGGCCTACGCTACTTCTGCTTCAGCCTGCAAGGCATCATTAGCCACAGTACCAGTGGCTAGGGCATTGCGAATTTGGCTTAGCCGCCTTTCGCAAGAGTTGGAAGATGGAGTTTCCAGAGACAGAATTCTCCAATCAATACCGGACCTCAAGTTGGCGGCGGAATTCCTGGCAGACTTCCCCCTTGATATTCTTCGCCTAAATTCTAAGAATATGGCTCTTAATACTGTGGCAAGAAGGGCCCTATGGCTGAAGGAGTGGTCTGGGGATATCTCTTCGGAGAATCACTTTTGCAGTTTGCCATTTCAGCCAGAAAGTCTGTTTGGTTCGCAATTGACATCTATCCTGGAATCCTTAAATGCCAAAAAAGGGGTGGCGTTCCCCCAATATCGTAAAAAGCCTCGTTTTCGTCTCTACAGAACTCAATCAAGGAAGTCTCCTATAGGCAACAGACAGTTCGGGCACCGCAACAAGCAACCACGCCACAAGAACATTAAGGACTCCACGACAGACTTCAAGAAGAAATCCTTTGAAGACAAGTCGGCCAACCAATGACGCCAGATCAAGGAGTCCGACCATTGGAGCGAGGTTGGCTCATTTTTCATCCATCTGGCAAAGGACTGTATCCGATTCTTGGGTGACATCATTAATCCAAAGAGGCTATTCGCTAGAACTGGCTCAAGTTCCCCCAGACATGTTTTTCTTAAATCCCGGAAAACCTCACCTAATTACCCTTATTCAAGACTTCATTACAAAGGGCGCTCTGGAAAAAGTACCATGGCATCATCGGGGAAGTGTACTCTCGCATTTTTGCAGTACCCAAAAAAGAGGGTCTCTGGAGGCTTGTCATAGACCTCACTTTTCTAAATCGCTACATGGTGAAAAGACGGTTCAAAATGGAGACAATAAGATCTGTCATTGCTATGCTTCAAGAAGGAGACTTCATGGCCACGGTCAACCTAAAGGATGCATACCTTCATATCCCAGTTTTACCAGCTCATCGGAGATATTTACGCATAGCAGTACAAGTGGGCAAGCATCAAAGGCATTACCAGTTCACCTGCCTGCCATTCGGGCTGTCGTCATCCCCACACGTTTTCACCAAGGTGCTGCTCGTCTTGGCAGCCCTCCTGAGGCTAGAGGGCATTTTTTTCGTCCCATATCTAGACGATTGGCTGATGAAAGCTCCATCCCATCATCTTTTAAACCATCATATTTCAAGGGCAATCAATCTTCTACAAGACCACGGTTTTATCATAAATCGCGAGAAATCCAGCTTTGTTCCCTCTCAGAGATGTCGGTTCCTGGGTTTCGTTCTGGATTCATCACAAATGAGGGTGCACCTATCGGAAGACAGAGTGATCAACTTGAAGTCCCAGGTCACCTCCTTGATGTCGGTGCGGAGGACCTCGATAAGAGTCTCGATGTCAGTTCTGGGTCTGATGACTTCATCTTTGGACGCGGTACCATGGGCCAGATCGCACATGAGGCCTCTTCAGAAGGACATACTCACTCAGTGGAACAGACGACCGTGGGGTCTCGACAGGAGTATGGTGCTTTCCCCCTCAACCAAGGAGGACCTTCGTTGGTGGTTACTTCCAGGGAGGTTAGCGAGAGGCAGATCCCTTCGTCTGTCGTCACAGTTGGTATTGACCACAGACGCATCCAGCCGGGCTTGGGGGCCCATCTGGGCGATCATTGGGTGCAGAAGGAGTGGTCACAGACAGAGGCTCAGTTCTCCTCCAACAGGAAGGAGTTGAGAGCGGTACGCCTGGCCTTAATCTCCTTTACCCCGTTTGTCCTACATCACAGGGTCTTGATCCAGTCCGACAACCTCCCTGCTGTGTTTTATATCAACAAGCAGGGAGGGACGAGGTCCCCGCATCTGGAGGAAGAGTGTCGCCTCTTGATGACTTGGGCAGAAGATCATCTTCAAGAGTTACGAGCAATCCATATCAGAGGCATTGTGAACACAAAAGCAGACTGGCTGAGCCGGAATCAAGTGAATCCAGCAGAATGGAGCCTGAATCCAGAAGTGTTTGCGCAAATTACATCTCTTCTAGGACAGCCGGACTTGGATGTCATGGCGACCAGGCAAAACAGGCAAGTGGAGAAGTTTTGCTCAATTTACAGGCACGATCAGGCAGATTTTCTGGACGGTCTCTCGATCTCCTGGAAGGGAATGCTGATCTATGTTTTTCCCCCGTTTCCACTAATTCCGAGGGTCCTCAGCAAAATTCTGGAAGACCAGGCTTCGGTCATCGCGATTCTGCCATTTTGGCCAAGGAGGGCCTGGTTTCCGCTCGCGTGCAAGCTTTCGAGCGGTCACTGCTGGGAAATCCCTCTACGCCCGGACCTTCTTTTACAGAACAGCCTGTACGGCATCCAGCTCCAGGAAATCTTCAGCTCGCGGTCTGGAGTCTGAAAGGGAGAACTTGAAGAGCCTGGGGCTAGCAGATGAAGTGGTGGAAGTACTGATGGCCTCTAGGAAACCTTCGACTGTCAAGGTATACAATCGAATACTCCATAAATTCAGTACATGGTGTTCTGACAAATCTGTGTCTTCAACCTCTGTCTCCAGTGTTTTGAAGTTTCTACAGGAGGGCTTTCAAAAAGGGCTCCAAACAAATACATTAAAAGTCCATTTTTCGGCCATAAATGCCTCTCTTCAAGGTGCTCTCTCTAATAATGACCTAATGAGAAGATTTTTTAGAGCCACTAGATTGCTGCGCCCTCAGATTCGCGATCCTGTGCCATCATGGGATCTTCCCTTAGTACTGGACTCAATGACTAAACCTCCTTTTGAGCCATTGGCTGAAGTAGCTGAAAATTTCCTGTCATGGAAGACCTTATTTTTGGTGGCTATCACCACCGCAAAGAGAGTGAGTGAGATTCAATCGTTTTCTGCTAAAGATCCTTACCTTCGGGTTTCCCAAGATCATCTCATTCTACGAACTCGCAAAGTCTTTCTGTCCAAAGTAGCCTCCACGGAAAATGTTAATCAGGAAGTTTTTCTTCCTTCTTTCTTCCCTGATCCGGCAGATGCAGAACAGCAGAAATGGCATTTGCTAGATGTAAAGCGTGCAGTGTTGATATACTTGGACAGAACCAGCACATTCAGAACCTCGGATTCATTGTTCATTCAATTCCAAGGCCCTAACAGAGGAAAGCCTGCTACAAAAGCTTCCTTGTCAAGGTGGATTCGCAGCGCAGTGTCTACGAGTTATTCCGTATCTGATCTTCCTCCTCCAGAAGGGTTCAGGTCTCATTCTACCAGATCCACCTCAGCCTCATGGGCAGAATTAGCTCAAGTATCCTTGGATGAAATATGTTGTGCAGCGACTTGGTCAAGCCCATGCACATTTATGAAACACTACAGGGTGGATGTGCTAGCTTCTCAGACGGCGGCCTTCGGCAGGAGAGTGCTTGAATTGGCAACTGGGTGATGTCTTCCCGCCCTATATTGTTCACTGCTACTTAAATCCCTTTGTGTGCTGCCGAAGGGACGAAATGGAAAGTTCAAATTTTCTCACCGAAATTTCTTCTTTCCATGAGTCCCGAGGCAGCACAATATACCCCCCCATTAAATATCTTATTGCTGCATACTAACACAGTGTTATGTGGTCTCTCTGTCCTTTTTATAGTGGACTCCTAAGGGAGGTGCCTGTGATACATTGGTTTCTGCTGATTATAACAATCAGGTGTTTTGTTTTTTTCTTCTGTCCTAGTAGGAAAAAAGGAAACTGATAAACCTTTGTGTGTGCTGCCTCGGGACTCATGGAAAGAAGAAATTTCGGTGAGAAAATTTGAACTTTCCCTGACTACAGATATGTTCCCCCCATGCACAACATTTTTATTTATGTGACTTCTTGATCACCTTGTTACATTTTATAGTTCGGACAATTCACATGTAATGGATACATGTATGTTCTTTTTTTTTTTTTAATTTTTTTTTTAAAAAAAGGGAAAAGGGGGGATTATTAGAACCTTTATTATTTTTTGTTTTGTTTTATTTTAAAACTTTTTTTTACATTTTTTATTCCCCTCTAACCTCAAGCATACCTCCCTGTGCACAACAACTCCCAGAATACCTTCTTGTGGGGAGTTGTAGTGCACAGGGAGGTATGCTAGGAGTTGTAGTGCATAAGAAGGTATGCTGGGATGTTTTGAAAGGCTGCTGCCGCGCAACTGCAACTCCCAGCATACCTCCTTGTGCACTACACCTCCCAGCATAACTCCTGGTGAACAACAACTTCCAGCATAATTCCTTGTGCTTTGCAACTCCCCACAAGAAGGTATGCTGGGAGTTGTAGTGCACAAGGAGGTATGCTGGGAATTGCAGTTGTGCAGCTCCTGACACAACTCCGTGCAGCATACATTCTTGTGCACTACAACTCCCAGCATGCCTCCTCGTGCACAAAGAGGTATGCTGGGGGATGTAGTGCATAAGGAGGTATGCTGCTGGGAGTTGTAATGCATTAGCAGCGTCCTGGCACAACAACTCCCAGCATGCCTCCTTGTGAACAACAACTCCCCACAAGAAGGTATTCTGGGAGTTGTTGTGCCACTGTATCGGTGGGCCCCGCGGAAGGGGGGGGGGCGACAGGATTGTGGACCTGGAGGTTAGGGAACTGGCTGGTGTAAGGGACCGCTGCCGCAGCACCGGCGGGTCCCGTATTTGGAATGGTTGAATGACTGCCGCCCGCGGGGTTTGCGGGCCGCAGTCATTAGCAGTAAGGGGCCGATCCATATGCAGCAGACTCGTGCTGCATATGGAGCGGCTCTGCAGGGGTTAAATGCCGCTGTCGGTTATGACAGCGGCATCTACCCTTTAAAATAGCCGGCACTAGCGATCGCTATGTGCCGGCTATTTAAATTTGGCGCCGCCGGGAGCGGAGAGCTTGCGGGCGGAGGAAGGGACACCAGGGGGCGGCACATAGAGAACACGGCCGGCGCTCAGGTAGCTGCCGGCCGTGTTCTCTGCACCATACTTCATGTTAATCTGCACTATTATGCAGATTAACATGAAGTATCGATACCAGGAAATCCTGGTATCGAACCGTTTTTCTGACCGAAATATCGATAGTAGTATCGATATTTCGGTGCATCGTGCATCACTACTCCAGTATATAGCTAAGATAATGAGGCTTATTGAGAGAGAGAGAGGTGTACGACTGCAGTATATATCCTCTAGTATATAGCTAAGATAATGAGGCTTCCTGAGAGAGGTGTACGACTGCAGTATATCCTCTAGTATACAGACTCTAGTATATAGCTAAGATAATGAGGCTTGTGAATAGCATTAGATTACACAGATAATTCTTCTATTCATAGCCTGAGATCTCTCTCTTGTTGTCTCTCTGATTTCCATGGATTAGTCAGATAAAAGGTTACTCTCTAGAATACAGTCCTCCTGCTGGTCACAGGCGGCCTCATCTTTTCTTCTTACTTGTGAGTGAGAAAGGTCTCTTTGTTTTCATGCGGCTGAGTGGGAGTGGGGAACAGTCCCTGATGTGAATGGGGGGGGGGGGGGATGCCGAGGTCACCATGGAAACCCGACTAATAGCTACAAAATATCATCTACATGTCCTGGTTCAGAATGGGGGGGGGGGGGGGGCGGCAAACCTAAACTCTCCTTCCTGTATCCTACAATGAGGCGGCATCCGGACGCTTATTACAACTAATGCAAAGCAAAGGTTTCTTGTCCATGGCATAGAATGGGATTCTGCCTCTCTATAAAGGCCCATGAAGTTGGTTTTCAGAGGTAACAATGATACTTTTTACAATTCTTGCCCAGTTATACTAACTAAAATGGGAAGATTTAAAGGGAATCTGTTACTAGGTTTATGTCGCCCTATCTACAAGTAATATAAACTGGTGACAGAGAAGCCGAGCAGGATGGATGACTTACATTATCCTCCTGAGTAACCAGGCCTCTGAGCACTGCCCACTTGTCCTGTCCATTATGTGCATGTGCTCAGTAGTCCTCAGTATTTATGAGCACCATCAAGCTCTGCTTACTGGTCGCCGATTGGGCACTTGTCCATCTTTTACTTTGTATAGAGCAGACAAGTGTCAATCAGTGACTGGAGGGAGCGGCATAGAATATAGATAGAAAATTTGAAAAAATTGCACCAAAAATTCTTTAACCCCTAGGCGACCCTGGACGTACCCGTACATCCAGGGCCGCCTCCATGTGTTCAGAGCGGGGCCGCACTCTGAACTGCCGCAGTGCCGCTCGTAGCTCGGCACCGCGGCTATTAGTGGGCACGGTCCGATCGCCGTGCCCGCTAATAAAGTAATCGGATGCAGTTGTCAAAGTTGACAGCTACATCCGATTACTAGATGCAGCCGTTCCCTGGTGTCTAGTGGGGTGGATCTCTCCTCCGGGAGCGATCCACACATCTTACCCCGTCCGGGGTCTGTGCCCTAAGCAATCAATGTGCCTATCTCATCGATCTATGCTGCATATCTATACAGCATAGATCTCAATGAGAGATCAGAGTACTTATACTAGAAGTCCCCCAGGGGGGAATAACCCTAAGCCCAGGGGGAGAATAACCCTAACCCCAGGGGGGAATAACCCTAACCCCAGGGGGGAATAACCCTAAGCCCAGGGGGAGAATAACCCTAACCCCAGGGGGGAATAACCCTAACCCCAGGGGGAATAACCCTAACCCCAGGGGGGAATAACCCTAAGCCCAGGGGGAGAATAACCCTAACCCCAGGGGGAGAATAACCCTAACCCCAGGGGGGAATAACCCTAACCCCAGGGGGGAATAACCCTAAGCCCAGGGGGAGAATAACCCTAACCCCGGGGGGGGAATAACCCTAACCCCAGGGGGGAATAACCCTAACCCCAGGGGGGAATAACCCTAACCCCAGGGGGGAATAGCCCTAACCCCAGGGGGGAATAACCCTAAGCCCAGGGGGAGAATAACCCTAACCCCGGGGGGGGAATAACCCTAACCCCAGGGGGGGAATAACCCTAAGCCCAGGGGGAGAATAACCCTAAGCCCAGGGGGGAATAACCCTAACCCCAGGGGGAATAACCCTAACCCCAGGGGGGAATAGCCCTAACCCCAGGGGGGCTTCTAGTATAAGTGTAAAAGAAAAAAAAATTGTGTTGTTATTAATAAAAATCCCCCTCCCCTAAGTAAGTTTGAATCACCCCCCCATGTTATAAATAAAAATAAATAAACATGTTTGCTATCGCCGCGTGCGTAATCGCCCGAACTATTATTTAATCACATTCCTGATCTCGCACGGTAAAAATGGCGCAAGCGCAAAAAAAGTCCAAAGTGCAAAATTGCACATTTTTGGTCGCATCAAATCGAGAAAAATTGTAATAAAAAGCGATCAAAAAGTCGTATATGCGCAATCAAGTTACAGATAGAAAGATCACATCATGGCGCAAAAAATGACACCTCGCACAGCCCCATAGACCAAAGGATAAAAGCGCTATAAGCGCTATGGAGCGATTTTAAGGAACATATATTTGTTAACAATGGTTTGAATTTTTTACAGGCCATCAGATACAATATAAGTTATACATGTTATATATCATAGTAATCGTAACGACTTGAGGAACATATATAACAAGTCAGTTTTACCCCAGGATGAACAGCGTAAAAACAAATACCCCCCAAATAAAAGAAATGTTGGGTTTTTTTAATTTCACCACACATAAAATTTTTTTCTGGTTTCGCAGTGTACTTTATGGAAAAATTCCGCCTGTCATTGCAAAGTACAATTAGTGGCGCAAAAAATAAGGGCTCATGTGGGTCTCTAGGTGAAAAAATACAAGTGCTATGGCCTTTTAAGCACAAGGAGGAAAAACCGAAAACACAAAAATTGAAATTGGCCCGGTCCTCTAAGGGTTAAAAGTTTAACATAAACATAGCAGATTGTCAGCAGAAAAAGACCCCTGTGTCCATCTAGTCGCCCTATTAGTATTTCCCTTCTTATTACCTTAGGATAGATATATGTATATACCATGCAGGTAAAAAAAAAGAAATTTTGGCAGCATATCTATGACTCTGTTCACACTGCAGGTTGCATGCTGCTTGTGGCTTAAGTACAGACAAAAAAAATGAAGGTGCAACCGCAACCCACAGGTGCAAGGGCTTACTGTATATACTCCTCCCAGTGTACACACGGTAAACACCTGCTCTGTAGATATTACCCCTTAATTTAACCCCAAATTTCCCTTTTTTTCTGTTGAATGTGGGGGTGTGGCTACCTCCTGTTATATGTGGGGTGTGTGGCTACCTCCTGGTGAATGTGGGGGTGTGGCTACCTCCTGTTATATGTGGGGTGTGTGGCTACCTCCTGTTATATGTGGGGGTGTGGCTACCTCCTGTTATATGTGGGGGGTGGCTACCTCCTGTTATATGTGGGTGTGTGGCTACCTCCTGTTATATGTGGGGGTGTGGCTACCTCCTGTTATATGTGGGGGTGTGGCTACCTCCTGTTATATGTGGGGTGTGTGGCTACCTCCTGTTATATGTGGGGTGTGTGGCTACCTCCTGTTATATGTGGGGGGTGTGGCTACCTCCTGTTATATGTGGGGGTGTGGCTACCTCCTGTTATATGTGGGGGTGTGGCTATCTCCTGTTATATGTGGGGGGTGGCTACCTCCTGTTATATGTGGGGGTGTGGCTACCTCCTGTTATATGTGGGGGTGTGGCTACCTCCTGTTATATGTGGGGGGTGTGGCTACCTCCTGGTGAATGTGGGGTGTGTGGCTACCTCCTGTTATATGTGGGGGTGTGGCTACCTCCTGTTATATGTGGGGGGTGTGGCTACCTCCTGTTATATGTGGGGTGTGTGGCTACCTCCTGTTATATGTGGGGGGTGTGGCTACCTCCTGGTGAATGTGGGGTGTGTGGCTACCTCCTGTTATATGTGGGGTGTGGCTACCTCCTGTTATATGTGGGGGTGTGGCTACCTCCTGTTATATGTGGGGTGTGTGGCTACCTCCTGTTATATGTGGGGGGTGTGGCTACCTCCTGGTGAATGTGGGGTGTGTGGCTACCTCCTGTTATATGTGGGGGGTGGCTACCTCCTGTTATATGTGGGGGGTGGCTACCTCCTGTTATATGTGGGTGTGTGGCTACCTCCTGGTGTATATGTGGGGGGTGTGGCTACCTCCTGTTATATGTGGGGGTGTGGCTACCTCCTGGTGTATATGTGGGGGGTGTGGCTACCTCCTGTTATATGTGGGGTGTGTGGCTACCTCCTGTTATATGTGGGGGGTGTGGCTACCTCCTGTTATATGTGGGGGTGTGGCTACCTCCTGGTGAATGTGGGGTGTGTGGCTACCTCCTGTTATATGTGGGGGTGTGGCTACCTCCTGTTATATGTGGGGGTGTGGCTACCTCCTGTTATATGTGGGGGGTGTGGCTACCTCCTGTTATATGTGGGGTGTGTGGCTATCTCCTGTTATATGTGGGGGGTGGCTACCTCCTGTTATATGTGGGGGGTGGCTACCTCCTGTTATATGTGGGTGTGTGGCTACCTCCTGTTATATGTGGGGGTGTGGCTACCTCCTGTTATATGTGGGGTGTGTGGCTACCTCCTGTTATATGTGGGGTGTGTGGCTACCTCCTGTTATATGTGGGGGGTGGGGCTACCTCCTGTTATATGTGGGGTGTGTGGCTACCTCCTGTTATATGTGGGGTGTGTGGCTACCTCCTGTTATATGTGGGGGGTGTGGCTACCTCCTGGTGAATGTGGGGTGTGTGGCTACCTCCTGTTATATGTGGGGGTGTGGCTACCTCCTGTTATATGTGGGGTGTGTGGCTACCTCCTGTTATATGTGGGGGGTGTGGCTACCTCCTGTTATATGTGTGGGGGGTGTGGCTACCTCCTGGTGAATGTGGGGGTGTGGCTACCTCCTGTTATATGTGGGGTGTGTGGCTACCTCCTGGTGAATGTGGGGGTGTGGCTACCTCCTGTTATATGTGGGGGTGTGGCTACCTCCTGTTATATGTGGGGGGTGTGGCTACCTCCTGTTATATGTGGGGGTGTGGCTACCTCCTGTTATATGTGGGGGTGTGTGGCTACCTCCTGTTATATGTGGGGTGTGTGGCTACCTCCTGGTGAATGTGGGGGTGTGGCTACCTCCTGTTATATGTGGGGTGTGTGGCTACCTCCTGTTATATGTGGGTGTGTGGCTACCTCCTGTTATATGTGGGGGTGTGGCTACCTCCTGTTATATGTGGGGTGTGTGGCTACCTCCTGTTATATGTGGGGGGTGTGGCTACCTCCTGTTATATGTGGGGTGTGTGGCTACCTCCTGTTATATGTGGGGGGTGTGGCTACCTCCTGTTATATGTGGGGGTGTGGCTACCTCCTGTTATATGTGGGGTGTGTGGCTACCTCCTGGTGAATGTGGGGTGTGTGGCTACCTCCTGTTATATGTGGGGGTGTGGCTACCTCCTGTTATATGTGGGGGGTGTGGCTACCTCCTGGTGTATGTGGGGTGTGTGGCTACCTCCTGTTATATGTGGGGTGTGTGGCTACCTCCTGTTATATGTGGGGTGTGTGGCTACCTCCTGGTGAATGTGGGGTGTGGCTACCTCCTGTTATATGTGGGGTGTGTGGCTACCTCCTGGTGAATGTGGGGTGTGGCTACCTCCTGTTATATGTGGGGTGTGTGGCTACCTCCTGTTATATGTGGGGTGTGTGGCTACCTCCTGGTGTATATGTGGGGTGTGTGGCTACCTCCTGTTATATGTGGGGTGTGTGGCTACCTCCTGTTATATGTGGGGGTGTGGCTACCTCCTGTTATATGTGGGGGGGGGGGGTGGCTACCTCCTGGGGGGTGTAGCTACCTCCTGTTATATGTGGGGTGTGTGGCTACCTCCTGGGGGGTGTGGCTACCTCCTGTTATATGTGGGGTGTGTGGCTACCTCCTGTTATATGTGGGGGGGTGGCTACCTCCTGTTATATGTGGGGTGTGTGGCTACCTCCTGTTATATGTGGGGTGTGTGGCTACCTCCTGTTATATGTGGGGGTGTGGCTACTTCCTGTTATATGTGGGGGGTGTGGCTACCTCCTGGTGAATGTGGGGTGTGTGGCTACCTCCTGTTATATGTGGGGTGTGTGGCTATCTCCTGTTATATGTGGGGGGGTGGCTACCTCCTGTTATATGTGGGGTGTGTGGCTACCTCCTGTTATATGTGTGTGTGTGTGGGGGGGGGGGGTGGCTACCTCCTGTTATATGTGGGGGGTGGCTACCTCCTGTTATATGTGGGGTGTGTGGCTACCTCCTGGTGAATGTGGGGTGTGTGGCTACCTCCTGTTATATGTGGGGTGTGTGGCTACCTCCTGGTGAATGTGGGGTGTGTGGCTACCTCCTGTTATATGTGGGGGTGTGGCTACCTCCTGTTATATGTGGGGTGTGTGGCTACCTCCTGTTATATGTGGGGTGTGTGGCTACCTCCTGTTATATGTGGGGGTGTGGCTACCTCCTGTTATATGTGGGGTGTGTGGCTACCTCCTGTTATATGTGGGGTGTGTGGCTACCTCCTGTTATATGTGGGGGGTGGGGCTACCTCCTGTTATATGTGGGGTGTGTGGCTACCTCCTGTTATATGTGGGGGGTGTGGCTACCTCCTGTTATATGTGGGGTGTGTGGCTACCTCCTGGTGAATGTGGGGTGTGTGGCTACCTCCTGTTATATGTGGGTGTGTGGCTACCTCCTGTTATATGTGGGGGTGTGGCTACCTCCTGTTATATGTGTGTGTGGGGGGGTGGCTACCTCCTGTTATATGTGGGGGTGTGGCTACCTCCTGTTATGTGTGTGTGGGGGGGTGGCTACCTCCTGTTATATGTGGGTGTGTGGCTATCTCCTGTTATATGTGGGGGTGTGGCTACCTCCTGGTGAATGTGGGGGTGTGGCTACCTCCTGTTATATGTGGGGTGTGTGGCTACCTCCTGGTGAATGTGGGGGTGTGGCTACCTCCTGTTATATGTGGGGTGTGTGGCTACCTCCTGTTATATGTGGGTGTGTGGCTACCTCCTGTTATATGTGGGGGTGTGGCTACCTCCTGTTGTATGTGGGGTGTGTGGCTACCTCCTGTTATATGTGGGGTGTGTGGCTACCTCCTGTTATATGTGGGGGTGTGGCTACCTCCTGTTATATGTGGGGTGTGTGGCTACCTCCTGTTATATGTGGGGTGTGTGGCTACCTCCTGGTGAATGTGGGGTGTGGCTACCTCCTGTTATATGTGGGGTGTGTGGCTACCTCCTGTTATATGTGGGGGGTGTGGCTACCTCCTGGTGTATATGTGGGGGGTGTGGCTACCTCCTGTTATATGTGGGGTGTGTGGCTACCTCCTGTTATATGTGGGGTGTGTGGCTACCTCCTGGTGAATGTGGGGTGTGTGGCTACCTCCTGGTGAATGTGGGGGGTGTGGCTACCTCCTGTTATATGTGAGGGGTGTGGCTACCTCCTGTTGGCCTGCACTCCACCCATGTCCCAAGGCTGCTATAAAAGAGATGATTTGGTTCCTATCTGCCCAGTTGTAGCTTATTCAGCCCAGGAGAGGCCATTGCTAGTGTGAAAAAGTAGGGACCCTGTCTGGAGGACGCCTTAACGTGGCGACATGGTACACTCTGTTTGATCAAATAGTTTGCTAAGATCCTCACTTTTTCAAAAATAAATAAATAAATATTTTTATATTTTAATTTTTTATATCTACAGAGCAGGTGTTTACCGTGTGTACACTGGGAGGAGTATATACGGTAAGCCCTTGCACCTGTGGGTTGCTGTTGCACCTTCTGTTTTTTGTCTATATCATGCAGGTTACATTCTGTTATTTAGATTTAACTACCTCATCTGCCGGATGTTTCCTATAAGTATCTACTACTCTTTCAGTAAAGTAATATTTTCTCACGTTCCGTCTTCTCCTTCCCCCAGTAACTTCTCACTGTCTCCTCTTGTTTTAGAGCTCATGTTCTTTTCTAAAAACACTTCCCTCCTGACCCATATCTAGTCCTGTAACATACAATAATAATAAGAACATCAGTTAAACAATAAGTCATTTTCTGATGACACCGTCCCTTTAAGAGGGGGGGCAGCATAAACTAGTAACTTCCATCACACCGTTCTGCTGTTCTCCTCATAGGCAGAGTGGGCTTTGTGCTGCACCACCCCCTCCAGCTGCTGACTGCCGGCCGTCTCCCTATACATGGTTATATACACGGTATAGACAACTCACCATTAGGGACAGAGGGAACCTGTCCTTGGGATGCTCCTGAAATGTTCACGTTTGAATGGGGTTAGCATATATCTCACCCCTTTTGATCTGCCCTGGTCAGCCCGATCTGCTGATGTTTATTAGGGGGAGGGGCCCGCCAGAGATGGATCGGTGCACTGGAGGCGGTATTCCGGCCCAAATGCTAATAAGCCTAAGGACTAAACTGCTAATAGCACAGAAACGGAGATGAGGATGAGGGTAAGAAACTCCATCCTCAGCAGCCCGTGCGCTATAGGGAGATATCAGCAGGTTAGACTCTTCTAATCTGCTGATAGTTTCCCTTTAAATTCTTTTAGAATAATACGATAAATAGGAAAGGTTTCAATGTTGACAAAGTTATTAATTTATTAGACAGCAAAAAATAAAACACAAGAAACAAAAAGTCTTTGTAAGTAGAATGTGCGCAGAGCGCCAGTGACGGCCCCGGCTGGGATATGGCAAAGTGTTCTTGGTAACAAACATTTGCTGTAGTCATTGAGCAGCACTCGGTATATACTCCTACCTACACCACGCAGCTTCTCGGTATTCCTACACCAGACAAGGACGTCATTAAAGATGCATTTCTGGGAGCAGGCGATAAAATCATCCAAAAACACAAAATTAACTCTTATAAAATAACTTCACACAGGAAAAAAAAAAACTGAAACTTTTTTTTTATCCACCTTTAGTCACCTTCCTCCCTAAGACGCTGGCACGTCTGCAGGCGATTACACTGGGCCGTTACTGCCTATACATTTAGTCATTTGTAGCTAGAAAACGGCCTGTTCTTCTATCGATCCAACAAGGTGACATTTGTGTTGTGAACCAGGATAGACATAGCGCTCTCTGAGCCTTACAACTATAGGATATTTCATACATACATATATATATATATTGACAAGGTGGAATATATAAATTAACGTTATCAGTCAACCAGCAGATAACTAAATCCTTACAATTAAATAAAAAGAAAATCAAATTATATACATGTACATGGGTATAGATATATACACACACTCCAACAACGAGAAGGGGGTCAGAGAGATGACTGCGAGAGCGAGGAGGCGGACAATATCTTACAATGGAAGTGAGTGTAAAAATACCAGTAAAAGAGACATAAGGAGATGAGAAGAGGAAATATCCAAAAAGAGGAGGAGGAAGAGAGAATTCCCAGGACTTGGACACGTTTCTTTGAGCTCGGTATCTGTGGAAAGTCCTAGAAGGAACACGCTCTCCAGGATAGTTAAAAGTGGTGGCCGGGATTTGGTGTTTTCAGCTCCTTCGGGACTTAGAGTGCTGGATAAGCCACTGTAGAGTGATGTCTGAAAGACACAAGTACACGTGTAACATGGCAATACATACCAGGACAAGGGGGAAGCCCCCATATCTAGCAACAGCACAGACAGGGACTCTTTACTGTAAGAGCAGTGAGACCATGGAGCTCTCTATATTCTTTACTGTAAGAGCAGTGAGACCATGGAGCTCTCTATATTCTTTACTGTAAGAGCAGTGAGACCATGGAGCTCTCTATATTCTTTACTGTAAGAGCAGTGAGACTATGGTGTTCTCTATATTCTTTACTGTAAGAGCAGTGAGACTATGGAACTCTATGTATTCTTTACTGTAAGAGCAGTGAGACTATGGAACTCTATGTATTCTTTACTGTAAGAGCAGTGAGACTATGGAGCTCTCTATATTCTTTACTGTAAGAGCAAAGAGACTATGGAGCTCTCTATATTCTTTACTGTAAGAGCAAAGAGACTATGGAGCTCTCTATATTTACTGTAAGACCAGTGAGACTATGGAACTCTCTATATTTACTGTAAGAGCAGTGACACTATGGAATTCTATATTTACTGTAAGACCAGTGACACTATGGAATTCTATATTTACTGTAAGAGCAGTGACACTATGGAACTCTCTATATTCTTTACTGTAGCAGGTGTAGTTTTTTTGCCTTGTTTGATAAATTAGGTATAAGAAGATCACCCCCCCCCTTTACCACCTCCTCCCCACCTTGCCACACCCACCACCTCCTCTATAATCCAGTTGGAATTTTCCTGATTTAGCCCTTTTACACATCATTTTTTTGTTACCCACCAATGTTGTCCTTTTCTTTGCAAGAAATGGAGTAGCAGCAGATCTCCCGATCCTGGATGGCAGATAGGTTCCTAAACAAAAAGAAAAGCAAGAGAACTGAATGTACAGACCCTGTGACATTCTCTGATGCGGCTGTGTGCTAGCACCCCCCATACATTTGCACCAATGCTCCATAATGAGAATGTGAGAATAGTTAGAAATTACTGTGTGGAGAAGGAAACAGCTGCCTGTAGAGCTCAGAGACAGGACTGTGTGGGGGAGGAAAGAGCTGCCTGTAGAGATCAGGGACAGGACTGTGTGGAGCAGGAAAAAGCTGCCTGTAGGGCTCAGAGACAGGACTGTGTGGAGGAGGAAAGAGCTGCCTGTAAGGGTCAGAGACAGAACTGTGTGGAGGAGGAGGAAAGAGCTGCCAATAGAGCTCAGAGACAGGACTGTGTGGAGGAGGAAAGAGCTGCCTGTAGAGCTCAGAGACAGGACTGTGTGGAGGAGGAAAGAGCTGCCTGTAGGGCTCAGAGACAGGACTGTGTGGAGGAGGAAAAAGCTGCCTGTAGGGCTCAGAGACAGGACTGTGTGGAGGAGGAAAGAGCTGCCTGTAGGGCTCAGAGACAGGACTGTGTGGAGGAGGAAAGAGCTGCCTGTAAGGGTCAGAGACAGAACTGTGTGGAGGAGGAGGAAAGAGCTGCCAATAGAGCTCAGAGACAGGACTGTGTGGAGGAGGAAAGAGCTGCCTGTAGAGCTCAGAGACAGAACTGTGTGGAGGAGGAGGAAAGAGCTGCCTGTAGAGCTCAGAGACAGGACTGTATGGAGGAAAGAGCTGCCTGTAGAGCTCAGAGACAGGACTGTGTGGAGGAGGAAAGAGCTGCCTGTAGAGCTCAGAGACAGGACTGTGTGGAGGAGGAAAGAGCTGCCTGTAAGGCTCAGAGACAGAGACAGGACGGTGTGGAGGAGGAAAGAGCTGCCTGTAGAGCTCACAGTCCTGTCTCTGAGCCTTACAGGCAGCTCTTTCCTCCTCCACACAGCCCTGTCTCTGAGCTCTACAGGCAGCTCTTTCCTCCTCCACAAAGTCCTGTCTCTGGGCTCTACAGGCAGCTCTTTCCTCCATACAGTCCTGTCTCTGAGCTCTACAGGCAGCTCTTTCCTCCTCCACACAGTGCTGTCTCTGGGCTCTGCAGGCAGCTCTTTCCTCCTCCACACAGTCCTGTCTCTGAGCTCTACAGGCAGCTCTTTCCTCCTCCACACAGTCCTGTCTCTGAGCTCTACAGGCAGCCCTTTCCTCCTCCACACAGTGCTGTCTCTGAGCTCTACAGGCAGCTCTTTCCTCCTCCACACAGTGCTGTCTCTGAGCTCTACAGGCAGCTCTTTCCTCATCCTCCACACAGTCCTGTCTCTGAGCTCTACAGGCAGCTCTTTCCTCCCCCACACAGTCCTGTCTCTGAGCTCTACAGGCAGCTGTTTCCTTCTTCACACAGTCCTGTCTCTGAGCTCTACAGGCAGCTCTTTCCTCCTCCACACAGTCCTGTCTCTGAGCCCTACAGGCAGCTCTTTCCTCCTCCACACAGTTCTGTCTCTGCTCCCTACAGGCAGCTGTTTTCTTCTCCACACAGTCCTGTCTCTGAGCTCTACAGGCAGATCTTTCCTCCTCCACACAGTCCTGTATCTGAGCTCTACAGGCAGCTCTTTCCTCCATACAGTCCTGTCTCTGAGCTCTACAGGCAGCTCTTTCCTCCTCCTCCACTCAGTTCTGTCTCTGAGCTCTACAGGCAGCTCTTTCCTCCTCCACAGAGACAGAACTGTGTGGAGGAGGAGGAAAGAGCTGCCTGTAGAGCCCAGAGACAGGACTGTGTGGAGGAGGAAAGAGCTGCCTGTAGAGCTCAGAGACAGGACTGTGTGAAGGAGGAAAGAGCTGCCTGTAGAGCTCAGAGACAGGACTGTGTGGAGGAGGAAAGAGCTGCCTGTAGAGCTCAGAGACAGGACTGTGTGGAGAAGGAAACAGCTGCCTGTAGGGAGCAGAGACAGAACTGTGTGGAGGAGGAAAGAGCTGCCTGTAGAGCTCAGAGACAGCACTGTGTGGAGGAGGGAAGAGCTGCCTGTAGAGCTCAGAGACAGGACTGTGTGGAGGAGGAAAGAGCTGCCTGTAGAGCTCAGAGACAGGACTGTGTGAAGAAGGAAACAGCTGCCTGTAGAGCTCAGAGACAGGACTGTGTGGGGGAGGAAAGAGCTGCCTGTAGAGATCAGGGACAGGACTGTGTGGAGCAGGAAAAAGCTGCCTGTAGGGCTCAGAGACAGGACTGTGTGGAGAAGGAAAGAGCTGCCTGTAAGGCTCAGAGACAGGACTGTGTGGAGGAGGAGAAAAGAGCTGCCTGTAGAGCTCAGAGACAGGACTGTGTGGAGGAGGAAAGAGCTGCCTGTAGAGCTCAGAGACAGGACTGTGTGGAGGAGGAAAGAGCTGCCTGTAGAGCTCAGAGACAGGACTGTGCGGAGGAGGAAAGAGCTGCTTGTAGAGCTCAGAGACAGGACTGTGTGGGGGAGGAAAGAGCTGCCTGTAGAGCTCAGAGACAGGACTGTGTGGAGGAGGAAAGAGCTGCCTGTAGAGCTCAGAGACAGGACTGTGTGGAGAAGGAAACAGCTGCCTGTAGGGCTCAGAGACAGGACTGTGTGGAGGAGGAAAGAGCTGCCTGTAAGGCTCAGAGACAGGACTGTGTGGAGGAGGAGAAAAGAGCTGCCTGTAGAGCTCAGAGACAGGACTGTGTGGAGGAGGAAAGAGCTGCCTGTAGAGCTCAGAGACAGGACTGTGTGGAGGAGGAAAGAGCTGCCTGTAGAGCTCAGAGACAGGACTGTGCGGAGGAGGAAAGAGCTGCTTGTAGAGCTCAGAGACAGGACTGTGTGGGGGAGGAAAGAGCTGCCTGTAGAGCTCAGAGACAGGACTGTGTGGAGGAGGAAAGAGCTGCCTGTAGAGCTCAGAGACAGGACTGTGTGGAGAAGGAAACAGCTGCCTGTAGGGCTCAGAGACAGGACTGTGTGGAGGAGGAAAGAGCTGCCTGTAGAGATCAGAGACAGGACTATGTGGAGGAGGAAAGAGCTGCCTGCAGAGCTCAGAGACAGGACTGTGAGGAGGAGGAGGAAAGAGCTACCTGTAGAGCTCAGAGACAGGACTGTGTGGAGGAGGAAAGAGCTGCCTGTAGAGCTCAGAGACAGGACTGTGTGGAGGAGGAAAGAGCTGCCTGTAGAGCTCAGAGACAGGACTGTGTGGAGGAGGAAAGAGCTGCCTGTAGAGCCATGACTGTGTGGAGGAGAAAAGAGTTGCCTGTAGAGCTCAGAGACAGGACTGTGCGGAGGAGGAAAGAGCTGCTTGTAGAGCTCAGAGACAGGACTGTGTGGAGGAGGAAAGAGCTACCTGTAGGGCTCAGAGACAGGACTGTGTGGGGGAGGAAAGAGCTGCCTGTAGAGCTCAGAGACAGGACTGTGTGGAGGAGGAAAGAGCTGCCTGTAGAGCTCAGAGACAGGACTGTGTGGAGGAGGAAAGAGCTGCCTGTAGAGATCAGAGACAGGACTGTGTGGAGGAGGAAAGAGCTGCCTGTAGAGATCAGAGACAGCACTGTGTGGAGGAGGAAAGAGTTGCCTGTAGAGCTCAGAGACAGGACTGTGTGGGGGAGGAAAGAGCTGCCTGTAAGGCTCAGAGACAGGACTGTGTGGAGGAGGAAAGAGCTGCCTGTAGAGCTCAGAGACAGGACTGTGTGGAGGAGGAAAGAGCTGCCTGTAGAGATCAGAGACAGCACTGTGTGGAGGAGGAAAGAGCTCTTTCTTGCCCCCATACCACCCCTACAGTGAGAAGGAGACTGCACCAGCAGGACATCAAGACACGTATACATCAGGACATATATATATATATATATATATATACACTCACATTCTTTCAATTAATTCTTTCTCATCTAGGGCGCCAGCAATGTCTCTCTTGTTTCCAAGGACAAGAACCTGCAACAAAACGGAAGACAAGTCAAATTAATCCTCCAGAACCTTGTGACCCCCACACTGGCCTATATACTAGGAGAAGCTCCTGGCCTATATACTGGGAGAAGCTCCTGGCCTATATACTGGGAGAAGCTCCTGGCCTATGTACTGGGAGAAGCTCCTGGCCTATGTACTGGGAGAAGCTCCTGGCCTATGTACTGGGAGAAGCTCCTGGCCTATGTACTGGGAGAAGCTCCTGGCCTATGTACTGGGAGAAGCTCCTGGCCTATGTACTGGGAGAAGCTCCTGGCCTATGTACTGGGAGAAGCTCCTGGCCTATATACTGGGAGAAGCTCCTGGCCTATATACTGGGAGAAGCTCCTGGCCTATATACTGGGAGAAGCTCCTGGCCTATATACTGGGAGAAGCTCCTGGCCTATGTACTGGGAGAAGCTCCTGGCCTATGTACTGGGAGAAGCTCATGGCCTATATACTAGGAGAAGCTCCTGGCTTCCATTTATCTTGTTCTGCCTGCCTATAGTCAGTCTCTTCCTATGATCACTGACATCAGCAGTAAATGGTGGAGATCGGGGGGCCGCGGCGGTGTAGAGACTGGGCAGCCTACAGAAGGAGGATAACAATAATGAAGAAATCCCGCCACTCGCATCTGTAATCTTAACGATGAATCTTTATTGCGTGAAGCTGCATGCGTTCCGACAGCTGTTCTTCATTATTTGTTACTACGTGCACCGCACCACAGATGTGACCGGAGTGCCGCTGCTTTTTGAATTTGAAGAAGGATAACAGACAGGAAAGCCACCAATCCTGAGGAGTGTCTAGTCTATGAAGCTTTCCCATTGTAATGACAAGAGGAATTCTGCAACATTTATACGTTGTACATTGTATTCTCTCTCTGCTCCACCTCAGGACGCCATTGCCTCAGGGTCCCCATTTGTACATTGTATTCTCTCTCTGCTCCACCTCAGGACGCCATTGCCTCAGGGTCCCCATTTGTACGTTGTATTCTCTCTCTGCTCCACCTCAGGACGCCATTGCCTCAGGGTCCCCATTTGTACATTGTATTCTCTCTCTGCTCCACCTCAGGACGCCATTTCCTCAGGGTCCCCATTTGTACGTTGTACATTGTATTCTCTCTCTGCTCCACCTCAGGACACCATTGCCTCAGGGTCCCCATTTGTACGTTGTACATTGTATTCTCCCTCTGCTCCACCTCAGGACACCATTGCCTCAGGGTCCCCATTTGTACGTTGTACATTGTATTTTCCCTCTGCTCCACCTCAGGACGCCATTGCCTCAGGGTCCCCATTTGTACGTTGTACATTGTATTCTCTCTCTGCTCCACCTCAGGATGCCATTGCCTCAGGGTCCCCATTTGTACATTGTATTCTCTCTCTGCTCCACCTCAGGACGCCATTGCCTCAGGGTCCCCATTTGTACATTGTATTCTCTCTCTGCTCCACCTCAGGACACCATTGCCTCAGGGTCCCCATTTGTACGTTGTACATTGTATTCTCTCTCTGCTCCACCTCAGGATGCCATTGCCTCAGGGTCCCCATTTGTACATTGTATTCTCTCTCTGCTCCACCTCAGGACACCATTGCCTCAGGGTCCCCATTTGTACATTGTATTCTCTCTCTGCTCCACCTCAGGACGCCATTGCCTCAGGGTCCCCATTTGTACATTGTATTCTCTCTCTGCTCCACCTCAGGACGCCATTGCCTCAGGGTCCCCATTTGTACGTTGTACATTGTATTCTCTCTCTGCTCCACCTCAGGACGCCATTGCCTCAGGGTCCCCATTTGTACATTGTATTCTCTCTCTGCTCCACCTCAGGACGCCATTGCCTCAGGGTCCCCATTTGTACGTTGTATTCTCTCTCTGCTCCACCTCAGGACGCCATTGCCTCAGGGTCCCCATTTGTACGTTGTATTCTCTCTCTGCTCCACCTCAGGACCCATTGCCTCAGGGTCCCCATTTGTACATTGTATTCTCTCTCTGCTCCACCTCAGGACGCCATTGCCTCAGGGTCCCCATTTGTACGTTGTATTCTCTCTCTGCTCCACCTCAGGACGCCATTGCCTCAGGGTCCCCATTTGTACGTTGTATTCTCTCTCTGCTCCACCTCAGGACGCCATTGCCTCAGGGTCCCCATTTGTACATTGTATTCTCTCTCTGCTCCACCTCAGGACGCCATTGCCTCAGGGTCCCCATTTGTACGTTGTACATTGTATTCCTTCTCTGCTCCACCTCAGGACGCCATTGCCTCAGGGTCCCCATTTGTACGTTGTATTCTCTCTCTGCTCCACCTCAGGACGCCATTGCCTCAGGGTCCCCATTTGTACATTGTATTCTCTCTCTGCTCCACTTCAGGACGCCATTGCCTCAGGGTCCCCATTTGTACGTTGTATTCTCTCTCTGCTCCACCTCAGGACGCCATTGCCTCAGGGTCCCCATTTGTACATTGTATTCTCTCTCTGCTCCACCTCAGGACGCCATTGCCTCAGGGTCCCCATTTGTACGTTGTACATTGTATTCCTTCTCTGCTCCACCTCAGGACGCCATTGCCTCAGGGTCCCCATTTGTACGTTGTATTCTCTCTCTGCTCCACCTCAGGACGCCATTGCCTCAGGGTCCCCATTTGTACATTGTATTCTCTCTCTGCTCCACCTCAGGACGCCATTGCCTCAGGGTCCCCATTTGTACGTTGTACATTGTATTCTCCCTCTGCTCCACCTCAGGACGCCATTGCCTCAGGGTCCCCATTTGTACGTTGTACATTGTATTCTCCCTCTGCTCCACCTCAGGACGCCATTGCCTCAGGGTCCCCACACACCTGCTGTTATATGAATTATGTTTGCAGCTTCATCATGGTACATATCAGACGTGACAACATTAAAGAGGTACTCTGGGAAAACGTAAAAAAACCCAGGGAGGGCAGGGGGTGGTGGTAACATACCAATCAAGGCATACTTACCTGTCCTGATGCCCCTGCCACGCCACTGCTTACTGTCCTACTGGCTCCTGTATCTCCCGCATCCAGTATCATCCTGACACCACAGGAACTCAGCCAGTCAGTGACTGCAAAGGTGTCACAGGACCAGCGGGTAACTGGTGGCGCTGCGGGGGCACCGGGACTGGTAAGTATAACTGCTTTATTATGTTCATACCACCCCCCTAAAATCAGAACATTAAAGGGGTTATCCAGCGCTACAAAAACATGGCTACTTTCCCCCTACTGTTGTCTCCAGTTTGGGTGGGGTTTTGAAACTCAGTTCAACTTAATTGCAAACCACACCTGAACTGGAGACAACAGTAGGGGGAAAGTGGCCATGTTTTAGTATTGCTGGATAACCCCTTTAAGACAGCTTTGCCCATATGATGTAATGGGAAGAGCGGCGATGGGTGCAGACTTACAGGGATGCCTTGCAGCTGGGCCTTATCCAGTAAATTATGAAGCTCATTTTTTGATGCCTCAATTTTGTCTTGATCTGCAGCGTCCACCATGTATCTAAGGAAAGAGACGGGTATCAGTACAAACTAGTGCTCACCGGTAATCCAGCACATCACAGCCTGGTAATCCAGCACATCACAGCCTGGTAATCCAGCACATCACAGCCTGGTAATCCAGCACATCACAGTTTGGTAATCCAGCACATCCCAACACAGTCTGGTAATCCAGCACATCACGGTGATATAGTGAGGTGTGTGGGGTCCATTGGTTCTGGGGGTGGGCTGGTGGTGGTATAGTGAGGTGTGTGGGGTCCATTGGTTCTGGGGGTGGGCTGGTGGTGGTATAGTGAGGTGTGTGGGGTCCGACGGTTCTGGGGGTGGGGTGGCTGGTGGTGGTGGTATAGTGAGGTGTGTGGGGTCCGGCGGTTCTGGGGGTGGGGTAAGCTGGTGGTGGTATAGTGAGGTGTGGGGTCCGGCGGTTCTGGGGGTGGGTTGGGTTGGTGGTGGTATAGTAAGGTGTGCGGGGTCCATCGGTTCTGGGGGTGGGGTGGGCTGGTGGTGGTATAGTGAGGTGTGCGGGGTCAATCGGTTCTGGGGTGGCTGGTGGTGGTATAGTGAGGTGTGCGGGGTCCGGCGGTTCTGGGGGTGGGGTGGCTGGTGGTGATATAGTAAGGTGTGCGGGGTCCATCGGTTCTGTGGGTGGGGTGGCTGGTTGTGGTATAGTAAGGTGTGCGGGGTCTGGCGGTTCTGGGGGTGGGGTGGGCTGGTGTTGGTACAGTGAGGTGTGCGGGGTCAATCGGTTCTGGTGGTGGGGTGGCTGGTGGTGGTATTATGAGGTGTGTGGGGTCCGGTGGTTCTGGGGGTGGGGTGGCTGGTGGTGGTATAGTGAGGTGTGCGGGGTCCAGTGGTTCTGGGGGTGGGGTGGCTGGTGGTGGTATAGTGAGGTGTGCGGGGTCCATCAGTTCTGGGGGTGGGGTGGCTGGTGGTGGTATAGTGAGGTGTGTGGGGTCCATCGGTTCTGGGGGTGGGGTGGCTGGTGGTGGTATAGTGAGGTGTGTGGGGTCCATCGGTTCTGGGGGTGGGGTGGCTGGTGGTGGTACAGTGAGGTGTGTGGGGTCCATCAGTTCTGGGGGTGGGGTGAGCTGGTGGTGGTATAGTGAGGTGTGTGGGGTCCATCAGTTCTGGGGGTGGGGTGGCTGGTGGTGGTATAGTGAGGTGTGTGGGGTCTGGCGGTTCTGGGGGTGGGCTGGTGGTGGTATAGTGAGGTGTGTGGGGTCCGGCGGTTCTGGGGGTGGGGTGGGCTGGTGGTGGTACAGTGAGGTGTGTGGGGTCCATCAGTTCTGGGGGTGGGCTGGTGGTGGTATAATGAGGTGTACGGGGTCCAGTGGTTCTGGGGGTGGAGTGGGCTGGTGGTGGTATAGTGAGGTGTGCGGGGTCCGGCGGTTCTGGGGGTGGGGTGGGCTGGTGGTGATGTATTAAGGTGTGCGGGATCCATCGGTTCTGTGGGTGGGGTGGGCTGGTGGTGGTATTATGAGGTGTGTGGGGTCCATCGGTTCTAGGGGTGGGCTAGTGGTGGTATTATGAGGTGTGTGGGGTCCATCGGTTCTGGGGGTGGGCTAGTGGTGGTATTATGAGGTGTGTGGGGTCCGTCAGTTCTGGCGGTGGGGTGGGCTGACGGTTTTCGTATAGTGAGGTGTGTGGGGTCCATCGGTTCTGGGGGTGGGGTGGCTGGTGGTGGTATTATGAGGTGTGTGGGGTCCATCAGTTCTGGGGGTGGGGTGGCTGGTGGTGGTATAGTGAGGTGTGCGGGGTCCGGCGGTTCTGGGGGTGGGGTGGCTGGTGGTGGTATGGCGAGGTGTGTGGGGTCCATCGGTTCTGGGGGTGGGGTGGCTGGTGGTGGTATTATGAGGTGTGTGGGGTCCATCAGTTCTGGGGTGGGGTGGCTGGTGGTGGTATAGTGAGGTGTGCGGGGTCCGGCGGTTCTGGGGGTGGGGTGGCTGGTGGTGATATAGTAAGGTGTGCGGGGTCCATCAGTTCTGGGGGTGGGGTGGCTGGTGGTGGTATAGTGAGGTGTGCGGGGTCCTGCGGTTTTGGGGGTGGGGAGGGCTGGTGGTGGTACAGTGAGGTGTGTGGGGTCCATCGGTTCTGGGGGTGGGGTGGCTGGTGGTGGTATGGCGAGGTGTGTGGGGTCCATCAGTTCTGGGGGTGGGGTGGCTGGTGGTGGTATGGCGAGGTGTGCGGCAGAGGGAGGATGACAGAACATGGAGCAGGAGCTGCTGAGAGGTGAGGTAACAGCTCTACACCTTCCACTATTTGAAGTTGGCGGTGCTGTTAACGAGGGGCGGGCCGAGGAGGTAATGCGGAGGCGGGGGTGGTCGGCACATTGGCAGGCACTCAGCTAGCCCCGCCTACATAGGTAGGAATTACTAAGGACGTTTCTGTGCCATATAAGTAAGCGATTACTTACATACCTGGAAGCAGTGCTGGGGCCCTATAGTTATGTATTTATAGCTGTCACACCCATTTTTATAGCTTCTCTTTAATTCGTTATTTTAAATGGGGCGACGCGGCCCCCTCTGCTGCCACCAATGTTTGTGTCGGGAACTGAAGGGCTGTCATGTGTCTGGCAGCCTCTGCACAGTGAAGCAGAGCGAGCTGTCACCGCCTGCCAGGCGCATGTGACATCAGTAACCGCCTCCTCTGCAGAGGCTGCCGGGCGCAGTGATCATGTGACATAGCAGTCCCCGCCTCCTCTGCAGAGACTGCCGGGCACAGTGATCATGTGACATAGCAGTCCCCGCCTCCTCTGCAGAGACTGCCGGGCACAGTGATCATGTGATAGCAGTCCCTGCCTCCTTCGCAGAGGCTGCCAGGCGCAGTGATCATGTGACATAGCAGTCACCACCTCCTCTGCAGAGACTGCCGGGCACAGTGATCATGTGATAGCAGTCCCCGCCTCCTCTGCAGAGGCTGCCGGGCGCAGTGATCATGTGACATAGCAGTCCCCGCCTCCTCTGCAGAGACTGCCGGGCACAGTGATCATGTGACATAGCAGTCCCCGCCTCCTCTGCAGAGACTGCCGGGCACAGTGATCATGTGATAGCAGTCCCCGCCTCCTTCGCAGAGGCTGCCAGGCGCAGTGATCATGTGACATAGCAGTCACCACCTCCTCTGCAGAGACTGCCGGGCACAGTGATCATGTGATAGCAGTCCCCGCCTCCTTCGCAGAGGCTGCCAGGCGCAGTGATCATGTGACATCAGTAACCGCCTCCTCTGCAGAGGCTGCTGGGCGCAGTGATCATGTGACATAGCAGTAACCGCATCCTCTGCAGAGGCTGCCGGGCGCAGTGATCATGTGACATAGCAGTAACCGCATCCTCTGCAGAGGCTGCCGGGCACAGTGATCATGTGATAGCAGTCCCCGCCTCCTTCGCAGAGGCTGCCAGGCGCAGTGATCATGTGACATCAGTAACCGCCTCCTCTGCAGAGGCTGCCGGGCACAGTGATCATGTAACATCAGTAACCGTCTCCTCTGCAGAGGCTGCCGGGCGCAGTGATCATGTGACATCAGTAACCGTCTCCTCTGCAGAGGCTGCCGGGCGCAGTGATCATGTGACATAGCAGTCCCCGCCTCCTCTGCAGAGACTGCCGGGCACAGTGATCATGTGATAGCAGTCCCCGCCTCCTCCGCAGAGGCTGCCGGGCGCAGTGATCATGAGACATAGCAGTAACCACATCCTCTGCAGAGGCTGCCGGGCGCAGTGATCATGTGACATAGCAGTAACCGCATCCTCTGCAGAGGCTGCTGGGCGCAGTGATCATGTGACATAGCAGTAACCGCATCCTCTGCAGAGGCTGCCGGGCACAGTGATCATGTAACATCAGTAACCGTCTCCTCTGCAGAGGCTGCCGGGCGCAGTGATCATGTGACATAGCAGTAACCGCATCCTCTGCAGAGGCTGCCGGGCACAGTGATCATGTAACATCAGTAACCGTCTCCTCTGCAGAGGCTGCTGGGCGCAGTGATCATGTGACATAGCAGTAACCGCATCCTCTGTAGAGGCTGCCGGGCACAGTGATCATGTAACATCAGTAACCGTCTCCTCTGCAGAGGCTGCCGGGCGCAGTGATCATGTGACATAGCAGTCACCGCCTCCTCTGCAGAGACTGCTGGGCACAGTGATCATGTGATAGCAGTCCCCGCCTCCTCCGCAGAGGCTGCCAGGCGCAGTGATCATGTGACATAGCAGTAACCGCATCCTCTGCAGAGGCTGCTGGGCGCAGTGATCATGTGACATAGCAGTAACTGCATCCTCTGCAGAGGCTGCCGGGCACAGTGATCATGTAACATCAGTAACCGTCTCCTCTGCAGAGGCTGCCGGGCGCAGTGATCATGTGACATAGCAGTAACCGCATCCTCTGCAGAGGCTGCCGGGTGCAGTGATCATGTGATAGCAGTCCCCGCCTCCTCCGCAGAGGCTGCCGGGCGCAGTGATCATGTGACATAGCAGTAACCGCATCCTCTGCAGAGACTGCCGAGCACAGTGATCATGTGATAGCAGTCCCCGCCTCCTCTGCAGAGGCTGCTGGGCGCAGTGATCATGTGACATAGCAGTCACCGCCTCCTCTGCAGAGACTGCTGGGCACAGTGATCATGTGATAGCAGTCCCCGCCTCCTCCGCAGAGGCTGCCAGGCGCAGTGATCATGTGATAGCAGTCCCCGCCTCCTCTGCAGAGGCTGCCAGGCGCAGTGATCATGTGACATAGCAGTCACCGCCTCCTCTGCAGAGGTTGCCGGGCGCAGTGATCATGTGACATAGCAGTCCCCGCCTCCTCTGCAGAGACTGCCGGGCACAGTGATCATGTGACATAGCAGTACCGCCTCCGCCAGGCGCAGTGATCATGTGACATAGCAGTCCCCGCCTCCTCTGCAGAGACTGCCAGGCGCAGTGATCATGTGACATAGCAGTCCCCGCCTCCTCTGCAGAGGTTGCCGGGCGCAGTGATCATGTGACATAGCAGTCACCGCCTCCTCTGCAGAGTCTGCCGGGCGCAGTGATCATTTGACATAGCAGTACCGCCTCCGCCAGGTACAGTGATCATGTGATTTGCCAGCAGGGCTTCACACAAACGCTGGTGGCAGCACAGGGGGCTGGGTGGCTCCTTACTGCTGTCAGTTAATGAAAATGAAAAACTAAATTAAAATATATACATTTTTTATAGTTATATTACACAGTAAAAAAAAGTGTTATTTTTCGGAGTTATTCTTCCACTTTAAGTCAACTAATAGACTACTCAAAACTGGTGTAAGAAAACCTGGTGTGAACTTCATCAATACCTATTCACTCCGCAGAAGCTGCTATAACAACATATTCCAGCATGTGACCTGATACTTACACGATGGCGCTCACACCTCGGCAGTACCTCTCCCACATGCTCCGGAAGCGCGGCTGACCTCCAATGTCCCATAGCTACAGAAAAAGAGAAGAGTGAATCAGGCCGCAAAGGCTGCTTCTATGTGCCGCACAGACCTCTCACCTGCTGCTTCTATGTGCCGCACAGACCTCTCACCTGCTGCTTCTATGTGCCGCACAGACCTCTCACCTGCTGCCTCTATGTGCCGCACAGACCTCTCACCTGCTGCCTCTATGTGCCGCACAGACCTCTCACCTGCTGCCTCTATGTGCCGCACAGACCTCTCACCTGCTGCCTCTATGTGCCGCACAGACCTCTCACCTGCTGCCTCTATGTGCCGCACAGACCTCTCACCTGCTGCCTCTATGTGCCGCACAGACCTGCAGCATCCTAAATATGTGGACTTCTTTGTTTTTAATTTTTTTTCTACTTTTTTAACGTATTGGGGGGATTATGCGTGAATTTTACTTTATTGATTTTTTTTTGGTTTTTTTTTTTGCAATTGTCCCACTATGGGGACTTCACTGTGCAATTGCCCGATTACAGGCCTTTATATTGCTGATCTGCAATGCAATACGCCTGTAAAAGGCAAAGCTGTTCAGCCACCATAGCTGTGACACAGGAGGCCTGGGGGAAGCCTCCTGAGGTCACAGTAACCATTGAGGATGTGTGATCGCACCGCACAGCCCCGATAGGGACCGAAGGGAGGATTTTCCCTTCTTTCAGCACTATAGGTCCTGCGATCACACTGATCACAGCACCTTTAGGGTTAACTGCCAAGATTCGTCCTTGGCCTGGGTCTCATCAATTGGATTGGCCAGTGTTTACTATTAAGTACAGTGTGTCACAAAAAAATTATTTCACAATTACTTGGATATGTTTAAAGTGTAACTGTCATTTCAGGGCCATTTTTCTGAAAACATTAAATATCAACAGTACAAGCGATTTTAAGAAACTCTGTAAAAGGTTTTATGTACTAAAAGTGTTTCCTTCTGTACTGAAAAAGCAATCTCCCAGCCTCCCCCCTCACTGCAGAAGAAGCAGGATTTCTGTCTCCATTATGTGGCTATGGAGAGGGGAGGGGCTGTTAGGAGTGACTGAGCACGGAGCAGTCCTGCACAGCACAACACCCTGCAATCTTCTCTCAGTAAGTTCATAGATAAGCACTGACCTTTCTGACCCCAGAATCCTGCGGTTTAGGTGCCCAGAGAGTCTACAAACAGCTGACCTTCATGTCACCTCTTCCTGCTCCCTCATCTCCCTCAGCCCCTCCCCCCTCCATAAGGATAGAATGGGAGAGCAGAGCCCGTCTTCACTGGCTTCTCTGTAATGAAGACGTGTTTGCCTGATAATGCACAGATAAGAAGTCAGGGGGGGAGGCTGGGAGATTGCTTCTTGAGTACAGAAGGAGGCTTTTTTGGCTGATAAAACCTATTACAGAGTTTCTTAAAATCGCTTATACTACTGATTTCTGCAATAAAAAAAAACATGACAGTTACGCTTTAAGAATCATGACGTTATTAGCGCGTAGTAAGGCCGGGTTCACACTGCATTTTGCCATCGGTATAACGTATGTATGTATGTATGTTAAGAGGAAACGCTGCAGAATCCATTGTCTATCGACTTGCATTATTAAAACAATGGTTTAATTTTATTTCTTTTTAATTAAACTTACGGAAATAGTTAAACGGATGGAAAATGCAGTGTGAACCTAACCGAAGACAGGTCAGATGTAAACATGGGGATTTATTCTGAAGGGCAGACTGGGCTGCATCTGCCGTATCACCCAGCCCTCCATGTCTGACAATTTTCAGCGTCAGGCCAAAAATCCCTAGCAACCAGTCTGTCTGCCATTAACTCCCGGGATTCCACATGGGCTATGGCTACATCATCTGTGCGCAGTCACAGGCCCTAGATGCATGGGTTATGGGGATTCCACATGGGCTATGGCTACATCATCAGTCCACAGTCATAAGCCCTAGATGCATGAGTTATGGGGATTCCACATGGGCTATGGCTACATCATCTGTGCGCAGTTACAGGCCCTAGATGCACGAGTTATGGGGATTCCACATGGGCTATGGCTACATCATCTGTGCGCAGTCACAGGCCCTAGATGCATGGGTTATGGGGATTCCACATGGGCTATGGCTACATCATCAGTCCACAGTCATAAGCCCTAGATGCATGAGTTATGGGGATTCCACATGGGCTATGGCTACATCATCTGTGCGCAGTTACAGGCCCTAGATGCATGGGTTATGGGGATTCCACATGGGCTATGGCTACATCATCTGTGCGCAGTCACAGGCCCTAGATGCACGAGTTATGGGGATTCCACATGGGCTATGGCTACATCATCCGTGCGCAGTCACAGGCCCTAGATGTATGGGTTCCTGGGATTCCACATGGGCTATGGCTACATCATCTGTGCGCAGTCACAGGCCCTAGATGCACGAGTTATGGGGATTCCACATGGGCTATGGCTACATCATCTGTGCGCAGTCACAGGCCCTAGATGCACGAGTTATGGGGATTCCACATGGGCTATGGCTACATCATCTGTGCGCAGTCACAGGCCCTAGATGCATGGGTTCCTGGGATTCCACATGGGCTATGGCTACATCATCTGTGCGCAGTCACAGGCCCTAGATGCATGGGTTATGGGGATTCCACATGGGCTATGGCTACATCATCTGTGCGCAGTCACAGGCCCTAGATGCACGAGTTATGGGGATTCCACATGGGCTATGGCTACATCATCCGTGCGCAGTCACAGGCCCTAGATGCATGGGTTCCTGGGATTCCACATGGGCTATGGCTACATCATCTGTGCGCAGTCACAGGCCCTAGATGCACGAGTTATGGGGATTCCACATGGGCTATGGCTACATCATCTGTGCGCAGTCACAGGCCCTAGATGCACGAGTTATGGGGATTCCACATGGGCTATGGCTACATCATCCGTGCGCAGTTACAGGCCCTAGATGCACGAGTTATGGGGATTCCACATGGGCTATGGCTACATCATCAGTGCGCAGTTACAGGCCCTAGATGCACGAGTTATGGGAATTCCACATGGGCTATGGCTACATCATCTGTGCGCAGTCACAGGCCCTAGATGCATGGGTTCCTGGGATTCCACATGGGCTATGGCTACATCATCTGTGCGCAGTCACAGGCCCTAGATGCATGGGTTCCTGGGATTCCACATGGGCTATGGCTACATCATCTGTGCGCAGTCACAGGCCCTAGATGCATGGGTTATGGGGATTCCACATGGGCTATGGCTACATCATCTGTGCGCAGTCACAGGCCCTAGATGCATGGGTTATGGGGATTCCACATGGGCTATGGCTACATCATCAGTCCACAGTCATAAGCCCTAGATGCATGAGTTATGGGGATTCCACATGGGCTATGGCTACATCATCAGTCCACAGTCACAGGCCCTAGATGCACGAGTTATGGGGATTCCACATGGGCTATGGCTACATCATCCGTGCGCAGTTACAGGCCCTAGATGCAGGAGTTATGGGAATTCCACATGGGCTATGGCTACATCATCCGTGCGCAGTCACAGGCCCTAGATGCACGAGTTATGGGAATTCCACATGGGCTATGGCTACATCATCCGTGCGCAGTCACAGGCCCTAGATGCACGAGTTATGGGAATTCCACATGGGCTATGGCTACATCATCCGTGCGCAGTCACAGGCCCTAGATGCACGAGTTATGGGAATTCCACATGGGCTATGGCTACATCATCAGTCCACAGTCATAAGCCCTAGATGCACGAGTTATGGGGATTCCACATGGGCTATGGCTACATCATCAGTCCACAGTCACAGGCCCTAGATGCACGAGTTATGGGGATTCCACATGGGCTATGGCTACATCATCTGTGCGCAGTCACAGGCCCTAGATGCACGAGTTATGGGGATTCCACATGGGCTATGGCTACATCATCTGTGCGCAGTCACAGGCCCTAGATGCACGAGTTATGGGGATTCCACATGGGCTATGGCTACATCATCTGTGCGCAGTCACAGGCCCTAGATGCATGAGTTATGGGGATTCCACATGGGCTATGGCTACATCATCTGTGCGCAGTCACAGGCCCTAGATGAATGAGTTATGAGAATTCCACATGGGCTATGGCTACATCATCTGTGCGCAGTCACAGGCCCTAGATGCATGAGTTATGGGGATTCCACATGGGCTATGGCTACATCATCCGTGCGCAGTCACAGGCCCTAGATGAATGAGTTATGAGAATTCCACATGGGCTATGGCTACATCATCCGTGCGCAGTCACAGGCCCTAGATGAATGAGTTATGGGAATTCCACATGGGCTATGGCTACATCATCTGTGCGCAGTCACAGGCCCTAGATGCACGAGTTATGGGGATTCCACATGGGCTATGGCGGCATCATCTGTGCGCAGTTACAGGCCCTAGATGCATGAGTTATGGGGATTCCACATGGGCTATGGCTACATCATCTGTGCGCAGTCACAGGCCCTAGATGCATGAGTTATGGGGATTCCACATGGGCTATGGCTACATCATCAGTGCGCAGTTACAGGCCCTAGATGAATGAGTTATGGGAATTCCACATGGGCTATGGCTACATCATCCGTGCGCAGTCACAGGCCCTAGATGCATGGGTTCCTGGGATTCCACATGGGCTATGGCTACATCATCCGTGCGCAGTCACAGGCCCTAGATGCATGGGTTCCTGGGATTCCACATGGGCTATGGCTACATCATCTGTGCGCAGTCACAGGCCCTAGATGCATGGGTTCCTGGGATTCCACATGGGCTATGGCTACATCATCTGTGCGCAGTCACAGGCCCTAGATGCACGAGTTATGGGGATTCCACATGGGCTATGGCTACATCATCCGTGCGCAGTTACAGGCCCTAGATGCACGAGTTATGGGGATGCCACATGGGCTATGGCTACATCATCCGTGCGCAGTCACAGGCCCTAGATGCATGGGTTCCTGGGATTCCACATGGGCTATGGCTACATCATCTGTGCGCAGTCACAGGCCCTAGATGCACGAGTTATGGGGATTCCACATGGGCTATGGCTACATCATCCGTGCGCAGTTACAGGCCCTAGATGCACGAGTTATGGGAATTCCACATGGGCTATGGCTACATCATCCGTGCGCAGTCACAGGCCCTAGATGCACGAGTTATGGGAATTCCACATGGGCTATGGCTACATCATCAGTCCACAGTCATAAGCCCTAGATGCACGAGTTATGGGGATTCCACATGGGCTATGGCTACATCATCAGTCCACAGTCATAAGCCCTAGATGCATGAGTTATGGGGATTCCACATGGGCTATGGCTACATCATTCGTGCGCAGTCACAGGCCCTAGATGCACGAGTTATGGGGATTCCACATGGGCTATGGCTACATCATCTGTGCGCAGTCACAGGCCCTAGATGCACGAGTTATGGGGATTCCACATGGGCTATGGCTACATCATCTGTGCGCAGTCACAGGCCCTAGATGCACGAGTTATGGGGATTCCACATGGGCTATGGCTACATCATCTGTGCGCAGTCACAGGCCCTAGATGCATGAGTTATGGGGATTCCACATGGGCTATGGCTACATCATCTGTGCGCAGTCACAGGCCCTAGATGCATGAGTTATGGGGATTCCACATGGGCTATGGCTACATCATCCGTGCGCAGTCACAGGCCCTAGATGAATGAGTTATGAGAATTCCACATGGGCTATGGCTACATCATCCGTGCGCAGTCACAGGCCCTAGATGAATGAGTTATGGGAATTCCACATGGGCTATGGCTACATCATCTGTGCGCAGTCACAGGCCCTAGATGAATGAGTTATGGGAATTCCACATGGGCTATGGCTACATCATCCGTGCGCAGTCACAGGCCCTAGATGCATGGGTTCCTGGGATTCCACATGGGCTATGTGTAACGGTCTAGTGGTCTAGTCTGGGTTGGAGCCCAATAGCAATAACAACACTGGATGTAGACAAAAGTACAAGAGACTAACCTTGGTTAGTTGGAGGTCGCTACACAGGTTGCAGTGAAGTGGTGGAGACAAGCGTGGTCAGCAGTCAGCCAGAAGTCCATACACAGGTAGCAGCAATGTGTTTGGAGGTTTATACAAAGCGTAGTCAGATACTTAGCCAGAGTCCGGTGCACAGAGAGCAGCAATATAGTTGGAGGATAAGGCAGAATCGGAGTCAGATAACTAGCCAGAGTTCGGTACACAGGTAAGTAACAACAGCAGAGCAGAGTAAGGAGTAGCTTGATTAAGGGCAAAAGCACAATAATCTCACAAGGAGGAAGTGGAAAGGCTGGGTTTATATAGGAAGTCCAGGGGTGGAGCCAATTAAGGATTCAAGACTGGGAACTAAAGAAACATGATCTTGACCAATATATTCAGAACTGGAGCTGTCCAGCAAGGTTCAGTGGCTCAGTGAGTAGAGCTGCAGCCTGGAGTGCAGGAGTCACTAGGTTCAAATCCTGACAGTATTCCCCTCCTTCCAAGATGGCCTCTGGACATCCTAGGAGCTGGTTTTTCAGGATGCTGTTGGTGAAATGCTTTTGTTAACCTAGGAGCATGGACATTTTCCTCTGGCTCCCAGGAATTTTCTTCTGGCTCATATCCCTTCCATTGAATGAGATATTGCAATTTGTTTCTAAAAATTCTAGAGTCCAGAATCTTGTCAACAATAAATTCTTCTTCCCCTTGAACATTTACAGGTGGAGGAGGTGGCTGGTTTCTTCCTGGAAAAGGATTTTCATTAAATGGTTTAAGCAGAGATACATGAAATACAGGATGAATTTTCAGTTTGTTTGGAAGTTCTAAACGAAAAGCAACTTCATTGATTTTTGCAGAAATCTTAAAAGGACCAATGAATTTTTGCCCCAATTTAGGAGATGGTACATGAGCCTTCAAATTCTTTGTGGACAACCAGACCTGATCACCAACCTGAAATGTAGGTGGAGCTTTGCGATGTTTATCCGCTGCTTTCTTGTAGTTCTTTTGGGCTTCTTGTAACATCTCTACTAGTTTTTTGTGAGATTTTTGCAACATTGATAATCTTTCAGTAACAGCAGGAATTGGAGTATTGAGTGGGAGGTTAGGAATGAACACAGGATGCAAGCCATAATTAGCATAGAATGGACTCTGAGAGGTAGAACTATGTTCAGAGTTGTTGTATGCAAATTCTGCTGTTGGTAGATAATCTACCCAATCATCTTGAAGATATGAAATAAAGCAGCGAAGGTACTGTTCAAGAGTCTGGTTGGTCCTTTCAGTCTGACCATTAGATTGTGGATGAAAGGCCGAAGACAAATTAACAGTTACTCCTAAGGCTGTACAGAAACTTTTCCAAAATCTTGAAGTAAATTGTACACCTCTGTCTGAAACCACATTATCAGGAATTCCATGTAGTCTAAATATTTCTTTGATTATTAATTCTGCAGTTTGCTCAGCAGTTGGAATCCCTTTAGTTGGAATAAAATGAGCCATTTTTGTAAGTCGGTCCACCACCACGAGGACAGCAGTCATTTCTTTAGAAGAGGGAAGATCAACAATAAAATCCATGGAAATTGAGCCCCAAGGCCTGGATGGAATTGGAAGTGGTTGAAGAAGTCCTAAAGAGGGGTATCGTGGGGTCTTGTTTCGTGCACATGTTAAACAAGAGGATACATATTTTTTAACATCTTTCTTGCAGTTAGGCCACCAAAATGAACGGAGTAGTAATTCATTAGTTTTATTGATTCCAAGATGTCCAGCAAGTTTGGAATCATGGACCAACTTGAGGATTTCAAGTCGAACAGATTCGGGGACATATAGCCTATGTTCTTGCATCCAAAACCCCTCCTTAAAAAAGAGATCCACATCATTAGGAGGATGATTAAGGAAAGAATCATCTTGGTAGCCATCTTTAAGCATTGTCAAAAATTCTTTAAAGTCAAGTATTCCTAGAAAGTTTTTAGGAGACAAAATGGTACCCTCTGACTTGTATCTCTCTTGAGACTCAGTAAAAGTCCTGGACAAGGCGTCGGCTTTGCCGTTTCTTGAACCTGGCCGATAAGAGATGATGAAGTTAAATCTAGAGAAGAATAAGGCCCATCGTGCTTGTCTTGCAGATAGCCTTTTTGCAGTACGTATGAATTCTAAATTTTTGTGGTCTGTAAGGACTGTTACTGGATGATTAGCTCCCTCCAAGAGATGTCTCCATTCTGAGAAGGCAACCTTTATGGCTAAAAGTTCTTTATTTCCAATGTCATAGTTTCTTTCTGCAGATGACATTTTATGAGAAAGAAATGCACACGGATGAAGCTGCATCTTGTCACCGATTCGTTGGGATAATACTGCTCCCACTGCAGATTCTGAGGCATCAACCTCAACAATAAAAGGTAATTCCGGATTTGGATGAACTAGTAAGGGTGCCGAAGTGAAAAGAGTCTTTAGTTTCTCAAATGCAACCTGTGCTTCTGGAGACCAATTAAATGTTTTTGCTTTCTTTGTGAGATGAGTGATTGGCAAAATGATTTTTGAAAAATTTTTTACAAATTTTCTGTAAAAATTAGCAAATCCAATAAAACGCTGAACTTCTTTTAAATTGCTTGGAGTAGGCCAATCAACGACAGCCTTGACTTTACTGGGATCCATAGTCAGACCTTCTGGGGAAATTATATATCCAAGAAACTGAATCTGAGTTTGTTCAAATTCACATTTTTCCAGTTTGATATAAAGGTGATTTTTCTGTAGACGTTCCAAGACTAAATTTACATGTCTACGATGCTCATCCAAGCTATCAGAAAATATGAGGATGTCGTCAAGATAAGCAATAACAAATTGATCCAAGAAATCTCGAAACACATCATTGATAAAATGCTGAAAAGTGGCAGGAGCATTACAGAGGCCAAATGGCATTACCAGATATTCATAATGTCCATATCTAGTTCTAAATGCAGTTTTCCACTCATCCCCTGGGCGAACGCGTATAAGATTATAGGCCCCTCTTAGATCTAGTTTGGTAAAGATCTTTGCAGAGCGGAGTCTTTCCAACAGCTCAGGAATTAAGGGGAGAGGGTAGCGATTTTTCACAGTTATCTTATTTAGCTCCCTGTAGTCAATGCATGGTCGTAGGGTTGAGTCTTTCTTTTCTACAAAGAATATAGGTGCCCCAGCTGGAGATGTAGAAGGTCGAATGAAGCCTTTGTTAAGATTTTCATCTAAGTATTCTCTGAGTGCTTTTAATTCAGGTTCAGAGAGGTTATAAATTCTCCCAAAAGGAATGGCTGCTCCAGGTAGTAACTCAATAGGACAATCATAAGGGCGATGAGGTGGTAGTTGGTCAGCATTCTTCTTGCTGCAGACATCGTTAAACTGCTGGTATTGAGGTGGCAGCTTAGTACAATCCTGTTGAGAAATCTCAGCCACCTTGATGAATTCAGAAACATTTTTCTGACAGCTGTTCTTACAGTACTCAGAGGGAAAAGAAATTGTCCTTGATTCCCAGTTGATAGATGGGTTGTGGATAGAAAACCAGGGAATTCCTAGAATAACCGGAAATTTAGGAGAAGAAATCAGATGGAAACTAATGGTTTCTTGATGGTCTGGTTCAATATAGATCTGAAGTTCAACAGTCTCATGGGTTACAGGCCCAGATGATAAGGCTGATCCATCTACGGTTTCCATATCAATAGGCATGGCTTTATTTCTCCTCTCAATGCTGTGGTTAAGTGCAAATTCCAAGTCCATGAAATTTCCTCCTGCCCCAGAATCTAACATGGCTGAAGACTGCACCTTATAATTTCCAATGGTGATTTGTATTGGAATGATAAAGTGAGAAGATGGTGAACATGCCTTCACATTATCTACAGTTATAGAGGAAATAGGATATGCAACATAGTCCAGATGTTCAAGATCAGGGTTACTTACAGACTTGGCACCAGTAAAGGCTATGGTCCTTTGGACTTTGTTAGGACAGTTGATTGCATAATGACCTTTACTCCCACAATAGAGGCACAAGTTTTCGGTACGACGCCTCTCTTTTTCTGCTGTAGAAAGGGGTCTCCGGATGGCATCAATTTGCATGGGTTCAGGTGCACTTTCTGAATCTTTCTGGGTGTTTAATGGTAGTTGATTAAAAGAAAAAGTAGGATTGTTTCCAAATACCTGCAGTTTTTCCTTTCTTCTTTCAGTAAGTCTCTGGTCAATTCGAATACACAGTTGAATAAAGGCTTCCAAATCATCTGGGGTCTCTACTCTGGCAAGCTCATCCTTCACTTGCTCTGATAGTCCTCGGCGAAACTGGCTTCTTTGTGCTGCTGGATTCCATGTAGTATCAGTAACCCAGCGTCTAAATTCGGCTGTATATTCAGCAACAGAGCGTCTACCCTGACGTAGATTGTGCAATTTAGTTTCAGCAGTGGCACAACGATTTGGATCATCAAAAACTTGATTCATAGCAATAATAAAGATTTTTAGGTCATTGAGAATATCACAGTCCTTTTCCACATATGGAGAAGCCCATGCAAGAGCTTCATCTGTCAAGAGATTAATGATAAACAGAACTTTTTTCTTGTCACTAGAAAATGAGGCAGGTTGCATTTGAAAATATATACGGCATTGATTAAGGAATCCACGGTAACGTTGACGGTCACCATTGAATTTTGATGGCAGCGGCATGCGTGGATTTGAGTCAGAGCCACGTACGTCCAGAAGTTGTCTTTGTAGCTCAATAATGTCCTTTTGTTGATCCAGTACTACAGTTTGTAATTTAGAAAACTTTTCTTGATAGGTAGCACCAAATGCTTGTAATTCAGCAACTTGTTCCCTCAAAGTTGTCAGAGCAGACTCCATATTTTAGGTGAGATTATTCTGTAACGGTCTAGTGGTCTAGTCTGGGTTGGAGCCCAATAGCAATAACAACACTGGATGTAGACAAAAGTACAAGAGACTAACCTTGGTTAGTTGGAGGTCGCTACACAGGTTGCAGTGAAGTGGTGGAGACAAGCGTGGTCAGCAGTCAGCCAGAAGTCCATACACAGGTAGCAGCAATGTGTTTGGAGGTTTATACAAAGCGTAGTCAGATACTTAGCCAGAGTCCGGTGCACAGAGAGCAGCAATATAGTTGGAGGATAAGGCAGAATCGGAGTCAGATAACTAGCCAGAGTTCGGTACACAGGTAAGTAACAACAGCAGAGCAGAGTAAGGAGTAGCTTGATTAAGGGCAAAAGCACAATAATCTCACAAGGAGGAAGTGGAAAGGCTGGGTTTATATAGGAAGTCCAGGGGTGGAGCCAATTAAGGATTCAAGACTGGGAACTAAAGAAACATGATCTTGACCAATATATTCAGAACTGGAGCTGTCCAGCAAGGTTCAGTGGCTCAGTGAGTAGAGCTGCAGCCTGGAGTGCAGGAGTCACTAGGTTCAAATCCTGACACTATGGCTACATCATCCGTGCGCAGTCACAGGCCCTAGATGCATGGGTTCCTGGGATTCCACATGGGCTATGGCTACATCATCTGTGCGCAGTCACAGGCCCTAGATGCACGAGTTATGGGGATTCCACATGGGCTATGGCTACATCATCTGTGCGCAGTCACAGGCCCTAGATGCACGAGTTATGGGGATTCCACATGGGCTATGGCTACATCATCCGTGCGCAGTTACAGGCCCTAGATGCATGGGTTCCTGGGATTCCACATGGGCTATGGCTACATCATCCGTGCGCAGTCACAGGCCCTAGATGCACGAGTTATGGGGATTCCACATGGGCTATGGCTACATCATCTGTGCGCAGTCACAGGCCCTAGATGCATGGGTTCCTGGGATTCCACATGGGCTATGGCTACATCATCTGTGCGCAGTCACAGGCCCTAGATGCATGGGTTCCTGGGATTCCACATGGGCTATGGCTACATCATCTGTGCGCAGTCACAGGCCCTAGATGCATGGGTTATGGGGATTCCACATGGGCTATGGCTACATCATCAGTCCACAGTCATAAGCCCTAGATGCATGAGTTATGGGGATTCCACATGGGCTATGGCTACATCATCAGTCCACAGTCACAGGCCCTAGATGCACGAGTTATGGGGATTCCACATGGGCTATGGCTACATCATCCGTGCGCAGTTACAGGCCCTAGATGCACGAGTTATGGGAATTCCACATGGGCTATGGCTACATCATCCGTGCGCAGTCACAGGCCCTAGATGCACGAGTTATGGGAATTCCACATGGGCTATGGCTACATCATCAGTCCACAGTCATAAGCCCTAGATGCACGAGTTATGGGGATTCCACATGGGCTATGGCTACATCATCAGTCCACAGTCATAAGCCCTAGATGCATGAGTTATGGGGATTCCACATGGGCTATGGCTACATCATCTGTGCGCAGTCACAGGCCCTAGATGCACGAGTTATGGGGATTCCACATGGGCTATGGCTACATCATCTGTGCGCAGTCACAGGCCCTAGATGCATGAGTTATGGGGATTCCACATGGGCTATGGCTACATCATCTGTGCGCAGTCACAGGCCCTAGATGCATGAGTTATGGGGATTCCACATGGGCTATGGCTACATCATCTGTGCGCAGTCACAGGCCCTAGATGAATGAGTTATGAGAATTCCACATGGGCTATGGCTACATCATCTGTGCGCAGTCACAGGCCCTAGATGCATGGGTTCCTGGGATTCCACATGGGCTATGGCTACATCATCCGTGCGCAGTTACAGGCCCTAGATGCATGGGTTCCTGGGATTCCACATGGGCTATGGCTACATCATCTGTGCGCAGTCACAGGCCCTAGATGCACGAGTTATGGGGATTCCACATGGGCTATGGCTACATCATCTGTGCGCAGTCACAGGCCCTAGATGCACGAGTTATGGGGATTCCACATGGGCTATGGCGGCATCATCTGTGCGCAGTCACACGCCTTACCTTTATGGTTACGTTTCCTTTGGTGATTTTCCGCATATTAAAACCAACGGTTGGGATCATGTCTTCATTAAACTGTCCTGACTGGAAACAGAGCAAAGAGATCATCATGAATCAGGACATTTAGAGAAGGCAACGTCACAATTTCTCTCTTATAAGATGCACTTTAAGAACTTTAACAACTTAGTGAGTCACAGAGTAGAGATGGATGAGTAAGGACGAACTATAATTATTCTTGAGCTGTGTGCCCGGCTGGGAAGTGGTTACACATTACAGACTGCTCCAGTATGATGTAAGGCATGATCAGCAACAGGCGCTGAGGTAACCGTACCAATGTATAGCTCATACTGCAACAGGCAAAGGGACATTTAAAGGGAAACTGTCAGCGGCAATTCACACTCCACCCTGCTGACACTGATACGTAGCTGTTAGGTCAGGGAGACCCCTGGTGAGATTTATCAAGCAGTTTTATAGGAAGGTTCTCTTTGCTGCCCATATCAACCAATCACAGCTCAGCTTTCATTATAGTAGAGCAATATAAGAAATAAAGGCTGAGCTGTGATTGGTTACTATAGGCAAAGCGATTCTTCCTATAATCCAGGGTGATAACTCTCCTCCCCTCCATATATCAATCTGCCTTCCCAAAACCATTATTACATACAGGAATGCCTCCTCTCTCCCTCTCCCATCACAGGAATGCCTCCTCGCTCCCTCTCACATCCCTATCCCTGCTGACTGGTATACCCCTGAGCTAGCAGAACACATAGGCACCCTTGAATGTACATCCCAGGGAATATACAGCCCGATGCCCACACCATAATGTACATCCCAGGGAATATGCAGCCCGGTGCCCACACCATAATGTACAGCCCAGGGAATATACAGCCCGGTGCCCACACCATAATGTACATCCCAGAGAATATACAGCCCGGTGCCCACACCATAATGTACATCCCAGGGAATATGCAGCCCGGTGCCCACACCATAATGTACATCCCAGGGAATATGCAGCCCGGTGCCCACACCATAATGTACAGCCCAGGGAATATACAGCCCGGTGCCCACACCATAATGTACATCCCAGGGAATATGCAGCCCGGTGCCCACACCATAATGTACAGCCCAGGGAATATGCAGCCCGATGCCCACACCATAATGTACATCCCAGGGAATATGCAGCCCGGTGCCCACACCATAATGTACAGCCCAGGGAATATGCAGCCCGATGCCCACACCATAATGTACATCCCAGAGAATATACAGCCCGGTGCCCACACCATAATGTACAGCCCAGGGAATATGCAGCCCGGTGCCCACACCATAATGTACATCCCAGAGAATATACAGCCCGGTGCCCACACCATAATGTACATCCCAGGGAATATGCAGCCCGGTGCCCACACCATAATGTACATCCCAGAGAATATACAGCCCGGTGCCCACACCATAATGTACATCCCAGGGAATATGCAGCCCGGTGCCCACACCATAATGTACAGCCCAAGGAATATGCAGCCCGATGCCCACACCATAATGTACATCCCAGGGAATATACAGCCCGGTGCCCACACCATAATGTACAGCCCAGGGAATATGCAGCCCGGTGCCCACACCATAATGTACATCCCAGGGAATATGCAGCCCGGTGCCCACACCATAATGTACAGCCCAGGGAATATGCAGCCCGGTGCCCACACCATAATGTACAGCCCAGGGAATATGCAGCCCGGTGCCCACACCATAATGTACAGCCCAGGGAATATGCAGCCCGGTGCCCACACCATAATGTACATCCCAGGGAATACGCAGCCCGGTGCCCACACCATAATGTACAGCCCAAGGAATATGCAGCCCGGTGCCCACACCATAATGTACAGCCCAAGGAATATACAGCCCGGTGCCCACACCATAATGTACAGCCCAAGGAATATGCAGCCCGGTGCCCACACCATAATGTACATCCCAGGGAATATGCAGCCCGGTGCCCACACCATAATGTACATCCCAGGGAATATGCAGCCCGGTGCCCACACCATAATGTACAGCCCAGGGAATATGCAGCCCGGTGCCCACACCATAATGTACATCCCAGGGAATACGCAGCCCGGTGCCCACACCATAATGTACAGCCCAAGGAATATGCAGCCCGGTGCCCACACCATAATGTACAGCCCAGGGAATATGCAGCCCGGTGCCCACACCATAATGTACAGCCCAGGGAATATACAGCCCGGTGCCCACACCATAATGTACAGCCCAGGGAATATGCAGCCCGGTGCCCACACCATAATGTACAGCCCAGGGAATATACAGCCCGGTGCCCACACCATAATGTACATCCCAGGGAATATGCAGCCCGGTGCCCACACCATAATGTACATCCCAGGGAATATGCAGCCCGGTGCCCACACCATAATGTACATCCCAGGGAATATGCAGCCCGGTGCCATAACCTTAATGTACAGCCCAGGGAATATGCAGCCCGGTGCCCACACCATAATGTACAGCCCAAAGAATATGCAGCCCGGTGCCCACACCATAATGTACAGCCCAGGGAATATGCAGCCCGGTGCCCACACCATAATGTACATCCCAGGGAATACGCAGCCCGGTGCCCACACCATAATGTACATCCCAGGGAATACGCAGCCCGGTGCCCACACCATAATGTACAGCCCAGGGAATATGCAGCCCGGTGCCCACACCATAATGTACAGCCCAGGGAATATGCAGCCCGGTGCCCACACCATCATATGCCTGGGTGCAGTAGCTTCATGTGTCACTCCATTGTACCAACCCAAGGTGACCATGAGGTCGGTGGCATGCTTAAGGTGTGGATTTTTTTCCTCGTAGGCCCTTCAGGACAACCCTCTGCATATGGACAAGCTTGGTTATGATGGGCCAAACTCTGATGGACATAAACCATTTATACTACCGGTACAGCGTACACTCAGATCATGATGGAGAGGACAGCGTACATGTGTGACAGACAATGTGTTTGTGCTCTCGCTCATTCTGGAAGCGGCTAATTCATGTCTATCCACTCACTGTCCCAATTACTACTTTAGCAATGGAAGTCACATCTTCCAAAAGCAGCGTACAGGCTTCCTAAGGCTAGGTTCACACACTGTGGCCGTTCATGGGGAACGGATGTTGTTTATACAGCATGTGAACATAGCCTTACAGTGTAGACTCTCTGGTTGTACAGTAACATAAAGCAATTTTCCTAAACCAAGTTCTCACTACTTAACATATCCTGTCCTGACTCCCAACCTCTGACTGTATGCGACACTACATTCAAGGAGTTAACCACTTAATAATACAGTGATCCAATATCTGGGACCATGCCCCTTCCTCTGTGTTCTCCATACAGGCTGTTTACAACAGCTGGAGGGCAGAGGATTTGACACCACGGCTGTAGAGATGTAAACTCAACGCGTCTGGTTTTCAATCTCATGTGCGCTGATGTACCCACTTAATTCCTATTTAAAGGGGTATTCCAGAAAAATGTCACTTTTCCCCTATCCACAGGATAGAAGAAAAGTAGGAGGTCCGTTCTCTGTACCTCCCACCGATCTCTGTATCTGGTCCCGCCAGCTCTGTTATGAATAGACCAGCAGCTCTATTTATTCCTCCTCCGGTGTACTTGGGGCTTTCCAGGATTAAATAGAGTCGGTGTGGCCCAATAGGGCAATTGTTTCTGTTGCAATACACTGGGGCAGTTGATGTCACGGTAACAACTGAATGGCCCTCTCCCCCCAGTGCTAGGTGCCCACCATGGATCTTTCTGCTGACAGGTTTTGCTGTACAGTTCAGCCATATGCCGGTCCATGGTGAAAACACAAACTGACAGCCCGTGGATATGGGAGAGCTGGGCCATGCAGAACGCATTCAATTATGTACCGTACAATTCTGAGATCAAGATTGCAACATACTGTGAGTGTTCTTATCAGCAGAGGAGAGATCTGGCCCATGGCGGGGGCATCATAACATACTGTGAGTGTTCTTATCAGCAGAGGAGAGATCTGGCCCATGGCGGGGGCAACATAACATACTGTGAGTGTTCTTATCAGCAGAGGAGAGATCTGGCCCATGGCGGGGGCATAACATACTGTGACTGTTCCCATCAGCAGAGGAGAGATCTGGCCCATGGCGGGGGCATAACATACTATGAGTGTTCCCATCAGCAGAGGAGAGATCTGGCCCATGGCGGGGGCATCATAACATACTGTGAGTGTTCCCATCAGCAGAGGAGAGATCTGGCCCATGGCGGGGGCATCATAACATACTGTGACTGTTCCCATCAGCAGAGGAAAGATCTGGCCCATGGCGGGGGCATCATAACATACTGTGAGTGTTCCCATCAGCAGAGGAGAGATCTGGCCCATGGCGGGGGCATCATAACATACTGTGAGTGTTCTCATCCGGGAGAGGAGAGATCTGGCCCATGGCGGGGGCATCATAACATACTGTGAGTGTTCCCATCAGCAGAGGAAAGATCTGGCCCATGGCGGGGGCATCATAACATACTGTGAGTGTTCCCATCAGCAGAGGAGAGATCTGGCCCATGGCGGGGGCATCATAACATACTGTGAGTGTTCTCATCCGGGAGAGGAGAGATCTGGCCCATGGCGGGGGCATCATAACATACTGTGAGTGTTCCCATCCGGGAGAGGAGAGATCTGGCCCATGGCGGGGGGCATCATAACATACTGTGAGTGTTCTTATCAGCAGAGGAGAGATCTGGCCCATGGCGGGGGCATCATAACATACTGTGAGTGTTCCCATCAGCAGAGGAGAGACCTGGCCCATGGCGGGGGCATAACATACTGTGAGTGTTCCCATCAGCAGAGGAAAGATCTGGCCCATGGCGGGGGCATAACATACTGTGAGTGTTCCCATCCGGGAGAGGAGAGATCTGGCCCATGGCGGGGGCATAACATACTGTGAGTGTTCCCATCAGCAGAGGAGAGATCTGGCCCATGGCGGGGGCATAACATACTGTGAGTGTTCCCATCAGCAGAGGAAAGATCTGGCCCATGGCGGGGGCATAACATACTGTGAGTGTTCCCATCCGGGAGAGGAGAGATCTGGCCCATGGCGGGGGCATAACATACTGTGAGTGTTCCCATCAGCAGAGGGGAGATCTGGCCCATGGCGGGGGCATCATAACATACTGTGACTGTTCCCATCTGGGAGAGGAGAGATCTGGCCCATGGCGGGGGCATCATAACATACTGTGACTGTTCCCATCCGGGAGAGGAGAGATCTGGCCCATGGCGGGGGCATCATAACATACTGTGACTGTTCCCATCTGGGAGAGGAGAGATCTGGCCCATGGCGGGGGCAACATAACATACTGTGAGTGTTCCCATCAGCAGAGGAGAGATCTGGCCCATGGCGGGGGCATCATAACATACTGTGACTGTTCCCATCTGGGAGAGGAGAGATCTGGCCCATGGCGGGGGCAACATAACATACTGTGAGTGTTCCCATCAGCAGAGGAGAGATCTGGCCCATGGCGGGGGCATCATAACATACTGTGAGTGTTCCCATCAGCAGAGGAGAGATCTGGCCCATGGCGGGGGCAACATAACATACTGTGAGTGTTCCCATCTGGGAGAGGAGAGATCTGGCCCATGGCGGGGGCAACATAACATACTGTGAGTGTTCCCATCAGCAGAGGGGAGATCTGGCCCATGGCGGGGGCAACATAACATACTGTGAGTTAGGGCTGGGCGGTATACCGCAAAAATACCGATACCGTCACTGCAGTCGGTTAACCGACCTCAACTTAGCCAGGACGGTATCTGCGGTATTTTTTTCTGCTGCTCCTCCACCACTGACATGCCGGCGTCAGAGCGGGAGCAGCAGGGCCCAGTTGACAATGCCGCCCTCACCCGCCCCCCCCGAGCACCCTCACCCGTCCAGTCCCAGGCCCCGTCCCGCCGCACCTGTCCATCCATGCACCCACCCGTCAAGTCCGGTCCCGTCCGGCGTCCCTGCACACACAGCACATTGACATTGCCCTCCACGGCACCAGTCCCGTCCGACGAGGACTGGTGCCGGCCGGCCGGCGAGCGCTGCACATGTCAATGTGCTGTGTGTGCAGGGACGCCGGACTTAACGGGTGGGCGCATGGATGGACAGGTGCGGCGGGACGGGGCCTAGGACCGGACGGGTGGGGGTGAGGGCGCTCAGACGGGCGGGGGGCGGGTCGGGCGGCATTGTCATCTGGGCCCTGCTGCTCCTCCACCTCCCGCTCTGATACCGGCGTCCCTGCACATGTTATTGTGCTGTGGTGTGCAGTGACGCAGGCATGTCATAGCTGGAGGAGCAGCTGTACCTGTAGTCCCCTCAGTAACAATACAGGGCTGTAACATAGGAGGAATTATGGGCTGCAGCAGGCAGGATAACTTATAGCTGTGTGTGGTATCCTGCCTGCTGCAGCACATCCATTCCTCCTATGTTACAGCCCTGTATTGTTACTGAGGGGACTACAGGTACCAGCATGCACCTCCCTGTATAATACTCTCCTATCCGCCTGCCATCCCTATGTGCCCCCTGTAAAGTTACACCCCCCTATTCACCCCTCCGTATAGTCATACCCCGATATCCGCGCCCCCCCTGTTTAGTCATACACCCCTGTCCGCCCCCGTTTAGTCATACGCCCCTATCCGCCCCCCTATGTATAGTCATACACCCCTGTCCGCCACCCCCAGACAGTCATACACCCCTGTCCGCCATCCGTATAATCATACACCCCTATCCGCCCCCCTATGTATAGTCATACACCCCTGTCCGCCCCCCTATGTATAGTCATATACCCCTGTCCGCCCCCCTATGTATAGTCATATACCCCTATCTGCCCCCCCTGTATAGTCATACACCCCTATCTGCCCCACTGTATAGTCATACACCCCTATCTCCCCCCCCGTATAGTCATACACCCCTGCCCCCCCATATAGTCATACACCCTTGCCCACCCCCCGTAGAGTCATACACCCCTGCCCCCCCCGTATAGTCATACACCCTTGCCCCCCCCGTATAGTCATACACCCTTGCCCACCCCCCGTAGTCATACACCCCTGCCCCCCCCCGTAGTCATACACCCCTGCCCCCCCCTGTATAGTCATACACCCCTATCCGCCCCCTGTATATAGTCATACAACCCTATCCACCCCCCTATGTACAGTCATACACCCCTATCTGCCCCCTGTATATAGTCATACACCCCTATCCGCTCCCTGTATATAGTCATACACCCCTATCCGCCCCCCCACCTGTATAGTCATACACCCCTATCCGCCCCCCCCCACCTGTATAGTCATACACCCCTATCCGCCCCCTGTATATAGTCATCCACCCCTATCCGCCCCCCCCTGTATAGTCATCCACCCCTATCCGCCCCCCTGTATATAGTCATAGACCCCTATCCGCCCCCCCCTGTATAGTCATGGCGGGGGCATCATAACATACTGTGAGTGTTCCCATCAGCAGAGGAGAGATCTGGCCCATGGCGGGGGCATGATAACATACTGTGAGTGTTCCCATCAGCAGAGGAGAGATCTGGCCCATGGCGGGGGCATAACATACTGTGACTGTTCCCATCAGCAGAGGAGAGATCTGGCCCATGGCGGGGGCATAACATACTATGAGTGTTCCCATCAGCAGAGGAGAGATCTGGCCCATGGCGGGGGCATAACATACTGTGACTGTTCCCATCAGCAGAGGAGAGATCTGGCCCATGGCGGGGGCATAACATACTATGAGTGTTCCCATCAGCAGAGGAGAGATCTGGCCCATGGCGGGGGCATCATAACATACTGTGAGTGTTCTCATCCGGGAGAGGAGAGATCTGGCCCATGGCGGGGGCATCATAACATACTGTGAGTGTTCCCATCCGGGAGAGGAGAGATCTGGCCCATGGCGGGGGCATCATAACATACTGTGAGTGTTCTTATCAGCAGAGGAGAGATCTGGCCCATGGCGGGGGCATCATAACATACTGTGAGTGTTCCCATCAGCAGAGGAGAGACCTGGCCCATGGCGGGGGCATAACATACTGTGAGTGTTCCCATCAGCAGAGGAAAGATCTGGCCCATGGCGGGGGCATAACATACTGTGAGTGTTCCCATCCGGGAGAGGAGAGATCTGGCCCATGGCGGGGGCATAACATACTGTGAGTGTTCCCATCAGCAGAGGAGAGATCTGGCCCATGGCGGGGGCATAACATACTGTGAGTGTTCCCATCAGCAGAGGAAAGATCTGGCCCATGGCGGGGGCATAACATACTGTGAGTGTTCCCATCCGGGAGAGGAGAGATCTGGCCCATGGCGGGGGCATAACATACTGTGAGTGTTCCCATCAGCAGAGGGGAGATCTGGCCCATGGCGGGGGCATCATAACATACTGTGACTGTTCCCATCTGGGAGAGGAGAGATCTGGCCCATGGCGGGGGCAACATAACATACTGTGAGTGTTCCCATCAGCAGAGGAGAGATCTGGCCCATGGCGGGGGGCATCATAACATACTGTGAGTGTTCCCATCAGCAGAGGAGAGATCTGGCCCATGGCGGGGGCAACATAACATACTGTGAGTGTTCCCATCTGGGAGAGGAGAGATCTGGCCCATGGCGGGGGCAACATAACATACTGTGAGTGTTCCCATCAGCAGAGGGGAGATCTGGCCCATGGCGGGGGCAACATAACATACTGTGAGTTAGGGCTGGGCGGTATACCGCAAAAATACCGATACCGTCACTGCAGTCGGTTAACCGACCTCAACTTAGCCAGGACGGTATCTGCGGTATTTTTTTCTGCTGCTCCTCCACCACTGACATGCCGGCGTCAGAGCGGGAGCAGCAGGGCCCAGTTGACAATGCCGCCCTCACCCGCCCCCCCGAGCACCCTCACCCGTCCAGTCCCAGGCCCCGTCCCGCCGCACCTGTCCATCCATGCACCCACCCGTCAAGTCCGGTCCCGTCCGGCGTCCCTGCACACACAGCACATTGACATTGCCCTCCACGGCACCAGTCCCGTCCGACGAGGACTGGTGCCGGCCGGCCGGCGAGCGCTGCACATGTCAATGTGCTGTGTGTGCAGGGACGCCGGACTTAACGGGTGGGCGCATGGATGGACAGGTGCGGCGGGACGGGGCCTAGGACCGGACGGGTGGGGGTGAGGGCGCTCAGACGGGCGGGGGGCGGGTCGGGCGGCATTGTCATCTGGGCCCTGCTGCTCCTCCACCTCCCGCTCTGATACCGGCGTCCCTGCACATGTTATTGTGCTGTGTGTGCAGTGACGCAGGCATGTCATAGCTGGAGGAGCAGCTGTACCTGTAGTCCCCTCAGTAACAATACAGGGCTGTAACATAGGAGGAATTATGGGCTGCAGCAGGCAGGATAACTTATAGCTGTGTGTGGTATCCTGCCTGCTGCAGCACATCCATTCCTCCTATGTTACAGCCCTGTATTGTTACTGAGGGGACTACAGGTACCAGCATGCACCTCCCTGTATAATACTCTCCTATCCGCCTGCCATCCCTATGTGCCCCCTGTAAAGTTACACCCCCCTATTCACCCCTCCGTATAGTCATACCCCGATATCCGCGCCCCCCCCTGTTTAGTCATACACCCCTGTCCGCCCCCGTTTAGTCATACGCCCCTATCCGCCCCCCTATGTATAGTCATACACCCCTGTCCGCCACCCCCAGACAGTCATACACCCCTGTCCGCCATCCGTATAATCATACACCCCTATCCGCCCCCCTATGTATAGTCATACACCCCTGTCCGCCCCCCCTATGTATAGTCATACACCCCTGTCCGCCCCCCTATGTATAGTCATATACCCCTATCTGCCCCCCCTGTATAGTCATACACCCCTATCTGCCCCCCTGTATAGTCATACACCCCCATCTCCCCCCCCGTATAGTCATACACCCCTGCCCCCCCATATAGTCATACACCCTTGCCCACCCCCCGTAGAGTCATACACCCCTGCCCCCCCCGTATAGTCATACACCCTTGCCCCCCCCGTATAGTCATACACCCTTGCCCACCCCCCGTAGTCATACACCCCTGCCCCCCCCCGTAGTCATCCACCCCTATCCGCCCCCCCCTGTATAGTCATACACCCCTATCCGCCCCCTGTATATAGTCATACAACCCTATCCACCCCCCTATGTACAGTCATACACCCCTATCTGCCCCCTGTATATAGTCATACACCCCTATCCGCTCCCTGTATATAGTCATACACCCCTATCCGCCCCCCCACCTGTATAGTCATACACCCCTATCCGCCCCCCCCCCACCTGTATAGTCATACACCCCTATCCGCCCCCTGTATATAGTCATCCACCCCTATCCGCCCCCCCCTGTATAGTCATCCACCCCTATCCGCCCCCCTGTATATAGTCATAGACCCCTATCCGCCCCCCCCTGTATAGTCATACACCCCTATCCGCCCCCTATCCCTATGTGCTGCCTGTATAGTCCTGTAACCCGATCCCAACCTCCTGTATAGTAATGCACCCCAATCCATCCCCCCCATATAGTCATACACACCTATCTCTCTGTGACCTGTGTATACCCTGTAGAGGGTGTATACCTGTATATACACATGTCCAGGTCTCTGCTGAGACCCCTAATAATGACAAATAATAATAATGATAATAGACTAACCATGGGTTGCTGCTCTGCTAGTTCTTTTTAACTTTTTTAGAATCAAAATATCGCCAGTTTGGCACGGCAAGTGGGTGTGGTTTGCAAAAAGGGGGCGTGTCATAATTATCGGTCAATTATCGTTGCCGCGGCTACATGTGCGATAAACCGCGATATTGATTTAGGCCAATATCGCCCAGCCCTACTGTGTGTGTTCTCATCAGAACAGGAGAGATTTGGCCCATGGCGGGGGCATCATAACATACTGTGAGTGTTCCTATCCGGGGAAGGAGAGATCTGGCCCATGGCGGGGGCATCATAACATACTGTGACTGTTCCCATCCGGGAGAGGAGAGATCTGGCCCATGGAGGGGGCATCATAACATACTGTGAGTGTTCCCATCCGGGAGAGGAGAGATCTGGCCCATGGCGGGGGCATCATAACATACTGTGACTGTTCCCATCCGGGGAAGGAGAGCTCTGGCCCATGGAGGGGGCATCATAACATACTGTGAGTGTTCCCATCCGGGAGAGGAGAGATCTGGCAAATGGCGGGGGCATCATAACATACTGTGAGTGTCCCCATCCGGGAGAGGAGAGATTTGGCAAATGGCGGGGACATCATAACATACTGTGAGTGTTCCCATCCAGGGGAGGAGAGACCTGGCCCATGGCGGGGGCATCATAACATACTGTGAGTGTTCCCATCAGCAGAGGAGAGGCCTGGCCCATGGCGGGGGCATCATAACATACTGTGCGTGTTCCCATCCGGGGGAGGAGAGACCTGGCCCATGGCGGGGGCATCATAACATACTATGAGTGTTCCCATCAGCAGAGGAGAGGCCTGGCCCATGGCGGGGGCATCATAACATACTGTGCGTGTTCCCATCCGGGGGAGGAGAGACCTGGCCCATGGCGGGGGCATCATAACATACTGTGAGTGTTCCCATCAGCAGAGGAGAGATCTGGCCCATGGCGGGGGCATCATAACATACTGTGCGTGTTCCCATCAGCAGAGGAGAGATCTGGCCCATGGCGGGGGCATCATAACATACTGTGAGTGTTACCTTCCGGGAGAGGAGAGATCTGGCCCATGGCGGGGGCATCATAGCATACTGTGAGTGTTCCCATCAGCAGAGGAGAGGCCTGGCCCATGGCGGGGGCATCATAACATACTGTGAGTGTTCCCATCAGCAGAGGAGAGATCTGGCCCATGGCGGGGGCATCATAGCATACTGTGAGTGTTCCCATCAGCAGAGGAAAGATCTGGCCCATGGCGGGGGCATCATAGCATACTGTGAGTTAGGGCTGGGCGATATGGCCAAAAAATAAAATCTCAATTTTTTAACAAATTTTGGATGATTCTCGATTTAAATCTCGATTTTATTTTCTTTTTGCTAAATAAACAGGACATTTTTCTCCCTGAAGCATTAGATACTATCTTAATTACGTTTGAGACAACGGTATTGCTTCCCAGTGTGACAGTGCTCCCCCTGTGCCCCCATGTAGTAGACGAGCCCATTGTGTGCCCCATATAAGTAGTTTTCCCAAATATGTGCCCCATATAGTATAGGAGATCTTCTTTGTGCCTCCATCTAGGTAGGGAGTAGTAATAGGGGTATAGTGGATAAGGGGTGTAGTAGTAGTACAGGTAAACACGAGGAGTGTGGTGGTAGTAGTACAGTTATAGATGAGAGGTGTAGTAGTACAGGTAAAGATGAGGGGTGTAGTAGTAGTACAGGTAAAGATGAGGGGTGTAGTAGTAGTACAGGTATAGATGATGGGTGTAGTAGTAGTACAGGAATAGATGAGGGGGACTGGGGCAGCTGAGTGTGACTGAGGGGGGGCTGGGGCAGCTGAGGGTGATTGGGGGGGCTGAGTGGGACTGGAGTGACTGAGGGGCTATGAGGAAGACTGGGGGTGACTGAGGGGGTATGGGGCAGACTGGGGGTCACTGAGGGGGTATGGAGCAAACTGGGGGTCACTGAGGGGGTATGGAGCAGACTGGGGGTCACTGAGGGGGTATGGGGCAGACTGGGGGTCACTGAGGGGGTATGGAGCAGACGGGGTATGGGGCAGACGGGGTGACTGAGGGGGTATGGGGCAGACTGGGGGTCACTGAGGTGGCATGGGGCAGACTGGGTGTCACTGAGGGGGCATGGGGCAGACTGGGAGTCACTGAGGGGGCATGGGGCAGACTGGGTGTCACTGAGGGGGCATGGGGCAGACTGGGAGTCACTGAGGGGGTATGGGGCAGTCTGGGGGTCACTGAGGGGGCATGGGGCAGACTGGGAGTCACTGAGGGGGTATGGGGCAGACTGGGAGTCACTGAGGGGGCATGGGGCAGACTGGGTGTCACTGAGGGGGCATGGGGCAGACTGGGGGTCACTGAGGGGGCATGGGGCAGACTGGGAGTCACTGAGGGGGCATGGGGCAGTCTGGGAGTCACTGAGGGGGCATGGGGCAGACTGGGTGTCACTGAGGGGGCATGGGGCAGACTGGGTGTCACTGAGGGGGCATGGGGCAGACTGGGTGTCACTGAGGGGGCATGGGGCAGACTGGGTGTCACTGAGTGGGCATGGGGCAGACTGGGAGTTACTGAGGGGGCATGGGGCAGACTGGGGGTCACTAAGGGGGCATGGGGCAGACTGGGAATCACTGAGAGGGCATGGGGCAGACTGGGGGTCACTGAGGGGGTATGGGGCAGAATGGGAGTCACTGAGGGGGCATGGGGCAGACCGGGTGTCACTGAGGGGGCATGGGGCAGACTGGGTGTCACTGAGGGGGCATGGGGCAGACTGGGTGTCACTGAGGGGGCATGGGGCAGACTGGGTGTCACTGAGAGGGCATGGGGCAGACTGGGTGTTACTGAGGGTGCATGGGGCAGACTGGGTGTCACTGAGGGGGCATGGGGCAGACTGGGAATCACTGAGGGGGCATGGGGCAGACTGGGAGTCACTGAGGGGGTATGCGGGCCTAAGGCAGGCACGGTAAAGTGTCGGGTCCGGGGAGAGTTGCAGGACGGTGAGGTGCAGGGCCGGCAGTCAGGAGAGATGTGGCACCGGCGGCTCCAGCCTCTTCACAGATCCGCGGCTGACCTGTCCCCGCCCCTTACACAGCTGAGCTGCGTCTCGCTCTCTTCCTAGCACACGTGCAGGTCCCCGGTCTGTGGAGGAGGCGGCAGGGATTGCAGCAGAAGGAGATAGTTTCTCTGCCCGCTGTACAGCTTCAGGACCCGCAGCGACACTATCTCCTGACTGCCGACCCCGCACCTCACCCCGCCATCCTGCAACTCTCCCCGGACCCGACACTTTACCGCGCCGGCCGCCCCTGCACTGCTCTGCCCGCAATGATTTTTGGTGAAAATCGAGTTTAAGATTTTCACAAAAATTCTAATCGATTCTAACTGTCTGGGCGAATTAATCGAATTAATTTGATTAATCGCCCAGCCCTACTGTGAGTGTTCCCATCAGCAGAGGAGAGATCTGGCCCATGGCGGGGGCATCATAACATACTGTGAGTGTCCCCATCCGGGGGAGGAGAGACCTGGCCCATGGCGGGGGCATCATAACATACTGTGAGTGTTCTTATCAGCAGAGGAGAGATCTGGCCCATGGCGGGGGCATCATAACATACTGTGAGTGTTCCCATCAGCAGAGGAGAGATCTGGCCCATGGCGGGGGCATCATAACATACTGTGACTGTTCTTATCAGCAGAGGAGAGATCTGGCCCATGGCGGGGGCATCATAACATACTGTGAGTGTCCCCATCCGGGGGAGGAGAGACCTGGCCCATGGCGGGGGCATCATAACATACTGTGAGTGTTCTTATCAGCAGAGGAGAGATCTGGCCCATGGCGGGGGCATCATAACATACTGTGAGTGTTCCCATAAGCAGAGGAGAGATCTGGCCCATGGCGGGGGCATCATAACATACTGTGAGTGTTCTTATCAGCAGAGGAGAGATCTGGCCCATGGCGGGGGCATCATAATATACTGTGAGTGTTCCCATCAGCAGAGGAGAGATCTGGCCCATGGCGGGGGCATAACATACTATGAGTGTTCCCATCCGGGAGAGGAGAGATCTGGCCCATGGCGGGGGCATCATAATATACTGTGAGTGTTCCCATCAGCAGAGGAGAGATCTGGCCCATGGCGGGGGCATCATAACATACTGTGACTGTTCCCATCTGGGAGAGGAGAGATCTGGCCCATGGCGGGGGCATCATAACATACTGTGACTGTTCCCATCTGGGAGAGGAGAGATCTGGCCCATGGCGGGGGCATCATAACATACTGTGAGTGTTCCCATCAGCAGAGGAGAGATCTGGCCCATGGCGGGGGCATAACATACTATGAGTGTTCCCATCCAGGAGAGGAGAGATCTGGCCCATGGCGGGGGCATCTTACAACCTCCCATGTGATTTGTTTCAGCCAATCACCCTGGAGGGAGGGCGTTTCCTTTTCCTTGGGTGATGGGCTATTCAGGAGCTGCCCCACCACGACCTGGGCCTATTCTACAGCTCAATGGGAGAGAAGCCACTGCCCTATGTATACAGCCTTGTGTGATCGTATACCCTATCTATCTAGCAGGACAGCTGTATATGTGATATATCAGCTCATCTATCTGTGTGTGTGTGTGTGTTATACGCAGTATATGCACACACACACCCATTATATACACAGTATATAGATATATATACACATACACGGTATATAGACACACACACAGTATATTGAGATGTATGATGTGAGTGGAGGCCAAGCTTGTGTGTCAGGCTCCCAATCTCCCCTCAGCCTGGGCCTCCCCATCTCTCCTCAGCCCGGTTGTATTTGGTCCTCCCCCTTGCTGGATCCCCTCATCTCCACTCAGGCTGGTTGTATTTGGGCCCCCCATCTCCCCATTGCTGGGTCTCCCCAGCTCCCCTCAGCCCTTCTGTATTTGGGCCCCCCACCTCCCCTCAGCCCTTCTGTATTTGGGCCCCCCACCTCCCCTCAGCCCTTCTGTATTTGGGCCCCCCATCTCCCCATATCCCTTCTGTATTTAGGCCCCCCCATCTCCCCTTAGGTTGGTTGTATTTGGGCCTCCCCATCTCCCCTCAGCCCAGTTGTATTTGGGCCTCCCCATCTCCCCTAAGCCCGGCTGGATGTGAACCTCCCCATTGCCGGGCCCCCCCATTGCAGGATCTCCTTTCAGGCTGGTTGTATTTGGGCCTCCCCATTGCCCGGCCTCTCCATCTCCCCTCAGCCAAGCTGTATTTGGGCCTTCCCCTTTGCCTGGCCTCTCCATCTCCGCCTCAGCCCTTCTGTATTTGGGCCTCCCCATTGCCCGGCCTCTCAATCTTCCCCTCAGCCCTTTTATATTTGGGCCTCCCCATTTCCCGGCCTCTCCATCTCCCCTCAGCCTTTCTGTATTTGGGCCTCCCCATAGCCTGGCCTCTCCATCTTCCCCTCAGCCCTTCTGTATTTGGGCCTCTCCATCTCCCCCTCAGCCCGGCTGTATCTGGGCCTCCCCATTGCCTGGTCTCTCCATCTCCCCTCAGCTCTTCTGTATCTGGGCCTCCCCATTGCCTGGCCTCTCCATCTACCCTCAGCTCTTCTGGATCTGGGCCTCCCCATTGCCCGGCCTCTCCATCTCCCCTCAGCCCGGTTGTATTTGGGCCTTCCCATTGCCTGGCCTCTCCATCTCGCCTCAGCCCGGTTGTATTTGGGCCTCCCCATTGCCTGGCCTCTCCATCTCTCCCTCAGCCCGGCTGTATTTGGGCCTCCCCATTGCCCGTCCTCTCCATCTCCCCCTTAGCCCTTCTGTATTTGGGCCTCCCCATTGCTTGGCCTCTCCATCTCCCCCTCAGCCCTTCTGTATTTGGGCCTCCCCATTGCCTGGCCTCTCCATCTCCCCTCAGCTCTTCTGGATCTGGGCCTCCCCATTGCCCGGCCTCTCCATCTCCCCTCAGCCCGGTTGTATTTGGGCCTTCCCATTGCCTGGCCTCTCCATCTCGCCTCAGCCCGGTTGTATTTGGGCCTCCCCATTGCCTGGCCTCTCCATCTCTCCCTCAGCCCGGCTGTATTTGGGCCTCCCCATTGCCCGTCCTCTCCATCTCCCCCTTAGCCCTTCTGTATTTGGGCCTCCCCATTGCTTGGCCTCTCCATCTCCCCCTCAGCCCTTCTGTATTTGAGCCTCCCCATTGCCTGGCCTCTCCATCTCCCCTCAGCTCTTCTATATTTGGGCCTCCCCATTGCCCGGCCTCTCCATCTCCCCCTCAGCCCTTCTGTATCTGGGCCTCCCCGTTGCCCGGCCTCTCCATCTCCCCCTCAGCCCTTCTGTATCTGGGCCTCCCCATTGCCCGGCCTCTCCATCTCCCCTCAGCCCTTCTGTATCTGGGCCTCCCCATTGCCCGGCCTCTCCATCTCCCCTCAGCCCTTCTGTATCTGGGCCTCCCCATTGCCTGGCCTCTCCATCTCCCCTCAGCCCTTCTGTATCTGGGCCTCCCCATTGCCTGGCCTCTCCATCTCCCCTCAGCCCTTCTGTATCTGGGCCTCCCCATTGCCCGGCCTCTCCATCTCCCCTCAGCCCTTCTGTATCTGGGCCTCCCCATTGCCTGGCCTCTCCATCTCCCCTCAGCCCTTCTGTATCTGGGCCTCCCCATTGCCTGGCCTCTCCATCTCCACTCAGCCCTTCTGTATCTGGGCCTCCCCATTGCCCGGCCTCTCCATCTCCCCTCAGCCCTTCTGTATCTGGGCCCCCCCGTTGCCCGGCCTCTCCATCTCCCCTCATACCTTCTGTATCTGGGCCTACCCATTGCCCGGCCTCTCCATCTCCCCTCAGCCCTTCTATATCTGGGCCTCCCCATTGCCCGGCCTCTCCATCTCCCCTCAGCCCTTCTGTATCTGGGCCTCCCCATTGCTTGGCCTTTCCATCTCCCCCTCATACCTTCAGTATTTGGGCCTCCCCATCTGCCCTCAGCCCTTCTGTATCTGGGCCTCCCCATTGCCCGGCCTCTCCATCTCCCCTCAGTCCTTCTGTATTTGGGCCTCCCCATTGCCCGGCCTCTCCATCTCCCCCTCAGCCCTTCTGTATTTGGGCCTCCCCGTTGCCCGGCCTCTCCATCTCCCCTCAGCCCTTCTGTATCTGGGCCTCCCCATTGCCCGGCCTCTCCATCTCCCCTCAGCCCTTCTGTATTTGGGCCTCCCCATTGCCCGGCCTCTCCATCTCCCCTCAGCCCTTCTGTATTTGGGCCTCCCCATTGCTTGGCCTCTCCATCTCCCCTCAGCCCTTCTGTATTTGGGCCTCCCCATTGCTTGGCCTCTCCATCTCCCCCTCATACCTTCAGTATTTGGGCCTCCCCATCTCCCCTCAGCCCTTCTGTATCTGGGCCTCCCCATTGCCCGGCCTCTCCATCTCCCCTCAGCCCTTCTGTATTTGGGCCTCCCCATTGCTTGGCCTCTCCATCTCCCCCTCATACCTTCAGTATTTGGGCCTCCCCATCTCCCCTCAGCCCTTCTGTATCTGGGCCTCCCCATTGCCCGGCCTCTCCATCTCCCCTCAGTCCTTCTGTATTTGGGCCTCCCCATTGCCCAGCCTCTCCATCTCCCCCTCAGCCCTTCTGTATTTGGGCCTCCCCGTTGCCCGGCCTCTCCATCTCCCCTCAGCCCTTCTGTATCTGGGCCTCCCCATTGCCCGGCCTCTCCATCTCCCCTCAGCCCTTCTGTATTTGGGCCTCCCCATTGCCCGGCCTCTCCATCTCCCCTCAGCCCTTCTGTATTTGGGCCTCCCCATTGCTTGGCCTCTCCATCTCCCCTCAGCCCTTCTGTATTTGGGCCTCCCCATTGCTTGGCCTCTCCATCTCCCCCTTAGCCCTTCTGTATTTGGGCCTCCCCGTTGCATGGCCTCTCCATCTCCCCTCATACCTTCTGTATCTGGGCCTCCCCATTGCCTGGCCTCTCCATCTCCCCTCAGCCCTTCTGTATCTGGGCCTCCCCAATGCCTGGCCTCTCCATCTCCCCTCAGCCCTTCTGAATCTGGGCCTCCCCATTGCCTGGCCTCTCCATCTCCCCCTCAGCTCTTCTGTATCTGGGCCTCCCCATTGCCCCGCCTCTCCATCTCCCCTCATACCTTCTGTATTTGGGCCTCCCCATTGCTTGGCCTCTCCATCTCCCCTCAGCCCTTCTGTATCTGGGCCTCCCCATTGCCCGGCCTCTCCATCTCCCCTCATACCTTCTGTATTTGGGCCTCCCCATTGCCCGGCCTCTCCATCTCCCCTCAGCCCTTCTGTATTTGGGCCTCCCCATTGCTTGGCCTCTCCATCTCCCCTCAGCCCTTCTGTATTTGGGCCTCCCCATTGCTTGGCCTCTCCATCTCCCCTCAGCCCTTCTGTATTTGGGCCTCCCCATTGCTTGGCCTCTCCATCTCCCCCTTAGCCCTTCTGTATTTGGGCCTCCCCGTTGCATGGCCTCTCCATCTCCCCTCATACCTTCTGTATCTGGGCCTCCCCATTGCCTGGCCTCTCCATCTCCCCCTCAGCTCTTCTGTATTTGGGCCTTCCCATTGCCCGGCCTCTCCATCTCCCCTCAGCCCTTCTGTATTTGGGCCTCCCCGTTGCCTGGCCTCTCCATCTCCCCTCATACCTTCTGTATCTGGGCCTCCCCATTGCCCGGCCTCTCCATCTCCCCCTCAGCCCTTCTGTATCTGGGCCTCCCCATTGCCCGGCCTCTCCATCTCCCCTCAGCCCTTCTGTATCTGGGCCTCCCCATTGCCCGGTCTCTCCATCTCCCCTCAGCCCTTCTATAGTTGGGCCTCCCCATTGCCCGGCCTCTCCATCTCCCCATTGCCCGGCCTCTCATTCTCCCCTCAGCCCTTCTGTATCTGGGCCTCCCCATTGCCCGGCCTCTCCATCTCCCCTCATACCTTCTGTATTTGGGCCTCCCCATTGCCCGGCCTCTCCATCTCCCCTCAGCCCTTCTGTATTTGGGTCTCACCATTGCTTGGCCTCTCCATCTCCCCTCATACCTTCTGTATCTGGGCCTCCCCATTGCCTGGCCTCTCCATCTCCCCCTCAGCTCTTCTGTATCTGGGCCTTCCCATTGCCCGGCCTCTCCATCTCCCCTCATACCTTCTGTATTTGGGCCTCCCCATTGCCCGGCCTCTATCTCCCCTCAGCCCTTCTGTATCTGGGCCTCCCCATTGCCCGGCCTCTCCATTTCCCCTCATACCTTCTGTATTTGGGCCTCCCCGTTGCCTGGCCTCTCCATCTCCCCTCAACCCTTCTGTATTTGGGCCTCCCCATTGCTTGGCCTCTCCATCTCCCCCTCAGCCCTTCTGTATCTGGGCCTCCCCATTGCCCGGCCTCTCCATCTCCCCTCAGCCCTTCTGTATCTGGGCCTCCCCATTGCCCGGCCTCTCCATCTCCCCTCAGCCCTTCTATAGTTGGGCCTCCCCATTGCCCGGCCTCTCCATCTCCCCATTGCCCGGCCTCTCATTCTCCCTTCAGCCCTTCTGTATCTGGGCCTCCACATTGCCCGGCCTCTCCATCTCCCCTCAGCCCTTCTGTATCTGGGCCTCCTCATTGCCCGGCCTCTCCATCTCCCCTCAGCCCTTCTGTATCTGGGCCTCCCCATTGCCCGGCCTCTCCATCTCCCCTCAGCCCTTCTGTATCTGGGCCTCCCCATTGCCCGGCCTCTCCATCTCCCCTCAGCCCTTCTGTATCTGGGCCTCCCCATTGCCCGGCCTCTCCATCTCCCCTCAGCCCTTCTGTATCTGGGCCTCCCCATTGCCCGGCCTCTCCATCTCCCCATTGCCCGGACTCTCCATCTCCCCTCAGCCCTTCTGTATCTGGGCCTCCCCATTGCCCGGCCTCTCCATCTCCCCTCATACCTTCTGAATTTGGGCCTCCCCATTGCCCGGCCTCTCCATCTCCCCTCAGCCCTTCTGTATTTGGGTCTCACCATTGCTTGGCCTCTCCATCTCCCCCTCAGCCCTTCTGTATTTGGGCCTCCCCATTGCTTGGTCTCTCCATCTCCCCTCAGCCCTTCTGTATTTGGGCCTCCCCATTGCTTGGCCTCTCCATCTCCCCTCATACCTTCTGTATCTGGGCCTCCCCATTGCCTGGCCTCTCCATCTCCCCCTCAGCTCTTCTGTATCTGGGCCTTCCCATTGCCCGGCCTCTCCATCTCCCCTCATACCTTCTGTATTTGGGCCTCCCCATTGCCCGGCCTCTCCATCTCCCCTCATACCTTCTGTATTTGGGCCTCCCCATTGCCCGGCCTCTCCATCTCCCCTCAGCCCTTCTGTATTTGGGTCTCACCATTGCTTGGCCTCTCCATCTCCCCTCAGCCCTTCTGTATTTGGGCCTCCCCATTGCTTGGCCTCTCCATCTCCCCTCAGCCCTTCTGTATTTGGGCCTCCCCATTGCTTGGCCTCTCCATCTCCCCTCATACCTTCTGTATCTGGGCCTCCCCATTGCCTGGCCTCTCCATCTCCCCCTCAGCTCTTCTGTATCTGGGCCTTCCCATGGCCCGGCCTCTCCATCTCCCCTCATACCTTCTGTATTTGGGCCTCCCCATTGCCCGGCCTCTCTATCTCCCCTCAGCCCTTCTGTATCTGGGCCTCCCCATTGCCCGGCCTCTCCATTTCCCCTCATACCTTCTGTATTTGGGCCTCCCCGTTGCCTGGCCTCTCCATCTCCCCTCAACCCTTCTGTATTTGGGCCTCCCCATTGCTTGGCCTCTCCATCTCCCCCTCAGCCCTTCTGTATCTGGGCCTCCCCATTGCCCGGCCTCTCCATCTCCCCTCAGCCCTTCTGTATCTGGGCCTCCCCATTGCCTGGCCTCTCCATCTCCCCTCAGCCCTTCTATAGTTGGGCCTCCCCATTTCCCGGCCTCTCCATCTCCCCATTGCCCGGCCTCTCATTCTCCCTTCAGCCCTTCTGTATCTGGGCCTCCACATTGCCCGGCCTCTCCATCTCCCCTCAGCCCTTCTGTATCTGGGCCTCCTCATTGCCCGGCCTCTCCATCTCCCCTCAGCCCTTCTGTATCTGGGCCTCCCCATTGCCCGGCCTCTCCATCTCCCCTCAGCCCTTCTGTATCTGGGCCTCCCCATTGCCCGGCCCTCTCCATCTCCCCTCAGCCCTTCTGTATCTGGGCCTCCCCATTGCCCGGCCTCTCCATCTCCCCTCAGCCCTTCTGTATCTGGGCCTCCCCATTGCCCGGCCTCTCCATCTCCCCTCAGCCCTTCTGTATCTGGGCCTCCCCATTGCCCGGCCTCTCCACCTCCCCATTGCCCGGACTCTCCATCTCCCCTCAGCCCTTCTGTATCTGGGCCTCCCCATTGCCCGGCCTCTCCATCTCCCCTCATACCTTCTGTATTTGGGCCTCCCCATTGCCCGGCCTCTCCATCTCCCCTCAGCCCTTCTGTATTTGGGTCTCACCATTGCTTGGCCTCTCCATCTCCCCTCAGCCCTTCTGTATTTGGGCCTCCCCATTGCTTGGCCTCTCCATCTCCCCTCAGCCCTTCTGTATTTGGGCCTCCCCATTGCTTGGCCTCTCCATCTCCCCTCATACCTTCTGTATCTGGGCCTCCCCATTGCCTGGCCTCTCCATCTCCCCCTCAGCTCTTCTGTATCTGGGCCTTCCCATTGCCCGGCCTCTCCATCTCCCCTCATACCTTCTGTATTTGGGCCTCCCCATTGCCCGGCCTCTCTATCTCCCCTCAGCCCTTCTGTATCTGGGCCTCCCCCTTGCCCGGGCCTCTCCATTTCCCCTCATACCTTCTGTATTTGGGCCTCCCCGTTGCCTGGCCTCTCCATCTCCCCTCAACCCTTCTGTATTTGGGCCTCCCCATTGCTTGGCCTCTCCATCTCCCCCTCAGCCCTTCTGTATCTGGGCCTCCCCATTGCCCGGCCTCTCCATCTCCCCTCAGCCCTTCTGTATCTGGGCCTCCCCATTGCCCGGCCTCTCCATCTCCCCTCAGCCCTTCTATAGTTGGGCCTCCCCATTTCCCCGGCCTCTCCATCTCCCCCATTGCCCGGCCTCTCATTCTCCCTTCAGCCCTTCTGTATCTGGGCCTCCACATTGCCCGGCCTCTCCATCTCCCCTCAGCCCTTCTGTATCTGGGCCTCCTCATTGCCCGGCCTCTCCATCTCCCCACAGCCCTTCTGTATTGCATGCGGCCTCTCCTCCCCCCATTCGCCCGGCCCTCTCCATCTCCCCTCAGCACTTCTGTATCTGGGCCTCCCCATTGCCCGGCCTCTCCATCTCCCCCTCAGCCCTTCTGTATCTGGGCCTCCCCCATTTGCCCGGCCTCTCCATCTCCCCTCAGCCCTTCTGTATCTGGGCCTCCCCATTGCCCGGCCTCTCCATCTCCCCATTGCCCGGACTCTCCATCTCCCCCCAGCCCTTCTGTATCTGGGCCTCCCCATTGCCCGGCCTCTCCATCTCCCCCCAGCCCTTCTGTATCTGGGCCTCCCCATTGCCCGGCCTCTCCATCTCCCCATTGCCCGGACTCTCCATCTCCCCCCAGCCCTTCTGTATCTGGGCCTCCCCATTGCCCGGCCTCTCCATCTCCCCCCCAGCCCTTCTGTATCTGGGCCTCCCCATTGCCCGGCCTCTCCATCTCCCCATTGCCCGGCCTCTCCATCTCCCCTCAGCTCTTCTGTATTTGGGCCTCCCCATTGCCCGGCCTCTCCATCTCCCCTCAGCCCTTCTGTATTTGGGCCTCCCCATTGCCCGGCCTCTCCATCTCCCCTCAGCCCTTCTGTATTTGGGCCTCCCCATTGCCCGGCCTCTCCATCTCCCCATTGCCCGGCCTCTCCATCTCCCCTCAGCCCTTCTGTATTTGGGCCTCCCCATTGCCCGGCCTCTCCATCTCCCCATTGCCCGGCCTCTCCATCTCCCCATTGCCCGGCCTCTCCATCTCCTCTCATACCTTCTGTATCTGGGCCTCCCCATTGCCCGGCCTCTCCATCTCCCCTCAGCCCTTCTGTATCTGGGCCTCCCCATTGCCCGGCCTCTCCATCTCCCCCCAGCCCTTCTGTATCTGGGCCTCCCCATTGCCCGGCCTCTCCATCTCCCCATTGCCTGGCCTCTCCATCTCCCCTCAGCCCTTCTGTATCTGGGCCTCCCCATTGCCCGGCCTCTCCATCTCCCCATTGCCCGGCCTCTCCATCTCCCCATTGCCCCGGCCTCTCCATCTCCCCATTGCCCGGCCTCTCCATCTCCCCTCAGCCCTTCTGTATCTGGGCCTCCCCATTGCCCGGCCTCTCCATCTCCCCTCAGCCCTTCTGTATCTGGGCCTCCCCATTGCCCGGCCTCTCCATCTCCCCTCAGCCCTTCTGTATCTGGGCCTCCCCATTGCCCGGCCTCTCCATCTCCCCTCATACCTTCTGTATTTGGGCCTCCCCATTGCCCGGCCTCTCCATCTCCCCATTGCCCCGGCCTCTCCATCTCCCCATTGCCCGGCCTCTCCATCTCCCCTCAGCCCTTCTGTATCTGGGCCTCCCCATTGCCCGGCCTCTCCATCTCCCCTCAGCCCTTCTGTATTTGGGCCTCCCCATTGCCCGGCCTCTCCATCTCCCCATTGCCCGGCCTCTCCATCTCCCCTCAGCCCTTCTGTATCTGGGCCTCCCCATTGCCCGGCCTCTCCATCTCCCCATTGCCCGGCCTCTCCATCTCCCCATTGCCCGGCCTCTCCATCTCCCCATTGCCCGGCCTCTCCATCTCCCCTCAGCCCTTCTGTATTTGGGCCTCCCCATTGCCCGGCCTCTCCATCTCCCCATTGCCCAGCCTCTCCATCTCCCCATTGCCCGGCCTCTCCATCTCCCCTCAGCCCTTCTGTATTTGGGCCTCCCCATTGCCCGGCCTCTCCATCTCCCCATTGCCCGGCCTCTCCATCTCCCCATTGCCCGGCCTCTCCATCTCCCCTCAGCCCTTCTGTATTTGGGCCTCCCCATTGCCCGGCCTCTCCATCTCCCCATTGTCCGGCCTCTCCATCTCCCCATTGCCCGGCCTCTCCATCTCCCCATTGCCCGGCCTCTCCATCTCCCCATTGCCCCGGCCTCTCCATCTCCCCATTGCCCCGGCCTCTCCATCTCCCCATTGCCCGGCCTCTCCATCTCCCCTCAGCCCTTCTGTATCTGGGCCTCCCCATTGCCCGGCCTCTCCATTTCCCCTCATACCTTCTGTATCTGGGCCTCCCCATTGCCCGGCCTCTCCATCTCCCCTCAGCCCTTCTGTATTTGGGCCTCCCCATTGCCCGGCCTCTCCATCTCCCCTCAGCGCTTCTGTATTTGGGCCTCCCCATTGCCCGGCCTCTCCATCTCCCCATTGCCCGGCCTCTCCATCTCCCCTCAGCGCTTCTGTATTTGGGCCTCCCCATTGCCCGGCCTCTCCATCTCCCCATTGCCCGGCCTCTCCATCTCCCCATTGCCCGGCCTCTCCATCTCCCCCTCAGCCCTTCTGTATCTGGGCCTCCCCATTGCCCGGCCTCTCCATCTCCCCTCAGCCCTTCTGTATCTGGGCCTCCCCATTGCCCGGCCTCTCCATCTCCCCATTGCCCGGCCTCTCCATCTCCCCATTGCCCGGCCTCTCCATCTCCCCATTGCCCGGCCTCTCCATCTCCCCATTGCCCGGCCTCTCCATCTCCCCTCAGCCCTTCTGTATCTGGGCCTCCCCATTGCCCGGCCTCTCCATCTCCCCATTGCCCGGCCTCTCCATCTCCCCATTGCCCGGCCTCTCCATCTCCCCATTGCCCGGCCTCTCCATCTCCCCATTGCCCGGCCTCTCCATCTCCCCATTGCCCGGCCTCTCCATCTCCCCCTCAGCCCTTCTGTATCTGGGCCTCCCCATTGCCCCGGCCTCTCCATCTCCCCTCAGCCCTTCTGTATCTGGGCCTCCCCATTGCCCGGCCTCTCCATCTCCCCATTGCCCGGCCTCTCCATCTCCCCATTGCCCGGCCTCTCCATCTCCCCATTGCCCGGCCTCTCCATCTCCCCATTGCCCGGCCTCTCCATCTCCCCATTGCCCGGCCTCTCCATCTCCCCATTGCCCGGCCTCTCCATCTCCCCTCAGCCCTTCTGTATCTGGGCCTCCCCATTGCCCGGCCTCTCCATCTCCCCTCAGCCCTTCTGTATCTGGGCCTCCCCATTGCCCGGCCTCTCCATCTCCCCATTGCCCGGCCTCTCCATCTCCACATTGCCCGGCCTCTCCATCTCCCCATTGCCCGGCCTCTCCATCTCCCCATTGCCCGGCCTCTCCATCTCCCCATTGCCCGGCCTCTCCATCTCCCCTCAGCCCTTCTGTATTTGGGCCTCCCCATTGCCCGGCCTCTCCATCTCCCCATTGCCCGGCCTCTCCATCTCCCCATTGCCCGGCCTCTCCATCTCCCCTCAGCCCTTCTGTATCTGGGCCTCCCCATTGCCCGGCCTCTCCATCTCCCCATTGCCCGGCCTCTCCATCTCCCCATTGCCCGGCCTCTCCATCTCCCCTCAGCCCTTCTGTATTTGGGCCTCCCCATTGCCCGGCCTCTCCATCTCCCCATTGCCCGGCCTCTCCATCTCCCCATTGCCCGGCCTCTCCATCTCCCCATTGCCTGGCCTCTCCATCTCCCCTCAGCCCTTCTGTATTTGGGCCTCCCCATTGCCCGGCCTCTCCATCCTTCCTCTATGAGGGAGCCTCACATCACACATCTGTGTGGTACACGACAAGATGGCTGCATCCCAGTGCTGTCCCCACACACACATCCCCCATCCCCCCGGCCTCCTCACTCACCGCGATCACGTTGACAAAGGTTGTCTTCCCGGAGTACTGCAGCCCCACCAGGGTGAGCTCCATCTCCTCCTTCCAGAACAGAGCCTTGAACCAGTCCAGCAGCTTGTTAAATAGGGCCAACATGACTGTACGAGAGCCCGCTACCGGCCCGAGGCGTCGTCCCTCACTGCGGACGGTGTGCACGGTGCTGAGCTGGGCAGTGATGGGCACGGCGGCGGCGGTCCGGTGCTGGGAGCCCAGGCTGTATGTATGGAGCGCTGGTCATGTATGGGTGGGGCGAGGAGCGGTACCCATCACTGCCCCCTCCTCCTTCCTCATCACACACAAAGGAGGATGAGAGAGACACAGCGCCGCCCCCCGGCCTCACACACTCTGCCCCCTGTGGTGGAGGACGCTCACTGCAGCTGCTGACGGGGCACGGGGACCCGGGAGCTGTGAGGGGTGACCCGAGGCCGGGAGCTGTGAGGGGAGAGTGACCCGGGACCGGGTGCTGTGAGGGGTGACCCGGGAGCTGTGAGGGGAGAGTGACCGGAGGCCGGGAGCTGTGAGGGGAGAGTGACCGGAGGCCGGGAGCTGTGAGGGGAGAGTGACCCGAGGCCGGGAGCTGTGAGGGGTGACCCGGGAGCTGTGAGGGGAGAGTGACCGGAGGCCGGGAGCTGTGAGGGGAGAGTGACCCGAGGCCGGGAGCTGTGAGGGGTGACCCGAGGCCGGGAGCTGTGAGGGGAGAGTGACCGGAGGCCGGGAGCTGTGAGGGGAGAGTGACCCGAGGCCGGGAGCTGTGAGGGGTGACCCGAGGCCGGGAGCTGTGAGGGGAGAGTGACCCGAGGCCGGGAGCTGTGAGGGGTGACCCGGGAGCTGTGAGGGGAGAGTGACCCGAGCCCGGGAGCTGTGAGGGGAGAGTGACCCGAGGCCGGGAGCTGTGAGGGGAGAGTGACCCGAGGCCGGGAGCTGTGAGGGGAGAGTGACCCGAGGCCGGGAGCTGTGAGGGGAGAGTGACCCGAGGCTGGGAGCTGTGAGGGGGGAGTGACCCGAGGCCGGGAGCTGTGAGGGGAGAGTGACCCGAGGCCGGGAGCTGTGAGGGGAGAGTGACCCGAGGCCGGGAGCTGTGAGGGGAGAGTGACCCGAGGCCGGGAGCTGTGAGGGGAGAGTGACCCGAGGCCGGGAGCTGTGAGGGGTGACCCGGGAGCTGTGAGGGGAGAGTGACCCGAGGCCGGGAGCTGTGAGGGGTGACCCGGGAGCTGTGAGGGGAGAGTGACCCGAGGCCGGGAGCTGTGAGGGGAGAGTGACCGGAGGCCGGGAGCTGTGAGGGGAGAGTGACCGGAGGCCGGGAGCTGTGAGGGGAGAGTGACCGGAGGCCGGGAGCTGTGAGGGGAGAGTGACCCGAGGCCGGGAGCTGTGAGGGGTGACCCGGGAGCTGTGAGGGGAGAGTGACCCGAGGCCGGGAGCTGTGAGGGGAGAGTGACCGGAGGCCGGGAGCTGTGAGGGGAGAGTGACCGGAGGCCGGGAGCTGTGAGGGGAGAGTGACCGGAGGCCGGGAGCTGTGAGGGGAGAGTGACCGGAGGCTGGGAGCTGTGAGGGGTGCCTGGAGGCCGGGAGCTGTGAGGGGAGAGTGACCCGAGGCCGGGAGCTGTGAGGGGTGACCCGGGAGCTGTGAGGGGAGAGTGACCCGAGGCCGGGAGCTGTGAGGGGAGAGTGACCCGAGGCCGGGAGCTGTGAGGGGAGAGTGACCCGAGGCCGGGAGCTGTGAGGGGAGAGTGACCCGAGGCCGGGAGCTGTGAGGGGAGAGTGACCCGAGGCCGGGAGCTGTGAGGGGAGAGGGACCCGAGGCCGGGAGCTGTGAGGGGAGAGTGACCGGAGGCCGGGAGCTGTGAGGGGAGAGTGACCCGAGGCCGGGAGCTGTGAGGGGAGAGTGACCGGAGGCCGGGAGCTGTGAGGGGAGAGTGACCCGAGGCCGGGAGCTGTGAGGGGAGAGTGACCCGAGGCCGGGAGCTGTGAGGGGAGAGTGACCCGGGAGCTGTGAGGGGAGAGTGACCCGAGGCCGGGAGCTGTGAGGGGTGACCCGGGGAGCTGTGAGGGGAGAGTGACCGGAGGCCGGGAGCTGTGAGGGGAGAGTGACCCGAGGCCGGGAGCTGTGAGGGAGAGGGACCGAGGCCGGGAGCTGTGAGGGGAGAGTGACCCGAGGCCGGGAGCTGTGAGGGGAGAGTGACCCGAGGCCGGGAGCTGTGAGGGGAGAGTGACCCGAGGCCGGGAGCTGTGAGGGGAGAGTGACCCGAGGCCGGGAGCTGTGAGGGGAGAGTGACCCGAGGCCGGGAGCTGTGAGGGGAGAGTGACCCGAGGCCGGGAGCTGTGAGGGGAGAGTGACCCGGGAGCTGTGAGGGGAGAGTGACCCGAGGCCGGGAGCTGTGAGGGGTGACCCGGGAGCTGTGAGGGGAGAGTGACCCGGGAGCTGTGAGGGGAGAGTGACCCGAGGCCGGGAGCTGTGAGGGGAGAGTGACCGGAGGCCGGGAGCTGTGAGGGGAGAGTGACCGGAGGCCGGGAGCTGTGAGGGGAGAGTGACCGGGAGCTGTGAGGGGTGACCCGGGAGCTGTGAGGGGAGAGTGACCCGAGGCCGGGAGCTGTGAGGGGAGAGTGACCCGAGGCCGGGAGCTGTGAGGGGTGACCGGAGGCCGGGAGCTGTGAGGGGAGAGTGACCCGAGGCCGGGAGCTGTGAGGGGTGAACCGAGGCCGGGAGCCGTGAGGGGAGAGTGACCGGAGGCCGGGAGCCGTGAGGGGAGAGTGACCCGAGACCGGGAGCTGTGAGGGGAGAGTGACCGGAGGCCGGGAGCTGTGAGGGGAGAGTGACCCGAGGCCGGGAGCTGTGAGGGGAGAGTGACCCGAGGCCGGGAGCTGTGAGGGGTGACCGGAGGCCGGGAGCTGTGAGGGGAGAGTGACCCGAGGCCAGGAGCTGTGAGGGGTGAACCGAGGCCGGGAGCCGTGAGGGGAGAGTGACCGGAGGCCGGGAGCCGTGAGGGGAGAGTGACCCGAGCCCGGGAGCTGTGAGGGGAGAGTGACCGGAGGCCGGGAGCTGTGAGGGGAGAGTGACCCGAGGCCGGGAGCTGTGAGGGGAGAGTGACCCGAGGCCGGGAGCTGTGAGGGGAGAGTGACCGGAGGTCGGGAGCTGTGAGGGGAGAGTGACCCGAGGCCGGGAGCTATGAGGGGAGAGTGACCCGAGGTCGGGAGCTGTGAGGGGAGAGTGACCCGAGGTCGGGAGCTGTGAGGGGAGAGTGACCGGAGGCCGGGAGCTGTGAGGGGAGAGTGACCCGAGGCCGGGAGCTGTGAGGGATGAGGAGTTACCTGAGGCCGGGAGCTGTGAGGGGAGAGTGACCCGAGGCCGGGAGCTGTGAGGGATGAGGAGTTACCTGAGGCCGGGAGCTGTGAGGGGAGAGTGACCCGAGGCCGGGAGCTGTGAGGGGAGAGTGACCCGAGGCCAGGAGCCGTGAGGGGTGACCCGAGACCGGGAGCTGTGAGAATTAACCAGAGGTCGGGAGCCGTAAGGGGTGACCTGAGGCCGGGAGCTGTGAGGAATGAGGGGTGACCCGAGACTGGGAGCCATGAGGGGTGACCCGAGGGCAGGAGCTGTGAGGGGCAACCCGAGACCGGGAGCCATGAGGAGTGAGAGGGTGACCCAAGGGCAGGAGCTGTGAGGGGTGACCCGAGACCGGGAGCTGTGAGGAGTAACCAGAGGTCGGGAGCCGTTAGGGGTGACCTGAGGCCGGGAGCTGTGAGGAATGAGGGGTGACCCGAGACTGGGAGCCATGAGGGGTGACCCGAGGGCAGGAGCTGTGAGGGGCAACCCGAGACCGGGAGCCATGAGGAGTGACCCAATTCCAGGAACAGTGAGGGGTGACCCGAGGCTGGGAGCTATAAGGAGTGAGGGGGTTACCCAAGACTGGGAGCCGTGAGGGGGTGACCCGAGGCCGTGAGGGGAGAGTATATGATCATATATTTCCATCTGTTTACTTTGTTTTGGCATTAGTTTTGAAAAAAAAATGTACTCAAATTTGAAAACTTACAAAATTAACCCCTTAAGGTCCATTTTATGTTTAAAAGTCCATAGCGCTTGCATTTTTTCACCTAGAGACTTATATGAGCGCTTATTTTTTGGGACACCAATTGTACTTTGTAATGACAGGCATTATTTTTCCATAAAATATGCTGCGAAACTGCTGTCAAATTGAAAAAAAAAAACAATTTGTTTTGATTTCGGGGAGTTTTGCATTTACGCCGTTCGCCCTATGGTAAAACTGACTTGTTATATATGTTCCTCAAGTCGTTACGATTACAATGATATATAACATGTATAACTTTTCTTGTATCTGATGGCCTGTAAAAAATTCAAACCATTGTTACCAAATATATGTTCCTTACAGTCGATCTATTCCCAGGGTTATAGCGCTGTTATCCTTTGGTCTATGGGGCTGTGTGAGGTGTCATGTTTTGCGCCATGGTGCGTTCTTTCTATTGGTACCTTGATTGCGCAAATACGACTTTTTGATCGCTTTTTATTACATTTTTTCTGGATTTGATGCGACCAAAAATGCGCAATTTTGCAAATTTTTTGCGCTTACACCATTTACCGTGCGAGATCAGGAATGTGATTAATTAATAGTTCGGGCGATTACGTGCGCGGCGATAGCAAACATGTTTATTTATTTGTTTATTTATTAATTTATATTTATAAAATGGGAAAAGGGGGGTGATTTGGACTTTTATTAGGGGAGGGGATTTTTTATTAATTAAAACACATTTTTCCTTTTTTTTTTACATAAACTAGAAGCCCCCCTGGGGGACTTGTATATAGAGAGCACTGATCTCTCATAGAGATCAATGCTGTGTATATACACAGCAAAGATCATTGTAATCGGTGATAGATTGCAATGGCCTGCTGCAGGCCATAGCAATCTATTGCCGAGCCGGGATCAGCGTCATTCCGACGCTGAGACCCGGGCCGTCCAGAAGAACTGATCTCCCCCCCGCGATCAGGTTTGACAGCTGCATTGAAGTGCTTAATTAGCCGGCGCGGGTCCTGTTGCCGCGTCGGCTAATAGACGCACTGCCCGGCTGCAGATTGCAGCCGGGATCGGTGCTGTTCAGAGTGGGGTCCCGGCGGGACCCCTCTCTGAACACCCCCCACGGCACTATGACGTACCAGGTACGTCATGGAACGCTAAGGGGTTAACCATACTTTTTAAAAATTTTATTTCCTGCATCAAGCCAAGTTTCAGAGGTTCATATGTGTCAGAACAATAGAAAACCCCCACAAATGACCCCATTTTGGAAACTAGACCCCCTAAGGAATTCATCTAGGGGTAGAGTGAGTATTTTAACCCCACAGTTTTTATTCAAAATTAACGCAAAGCAGGTGAAAGTGACAAAAATATTCTTCTTTTTTCTTCGACGTGTCATTTTAAAGACATGTTATCCATCTTTCACACATAACAATGAGAAAAGGCACCCCCTAATTTATCATTCCATTTCTTCTGAGTTCAAATATATAACTATTGTGGCCCTAAATGTATGGACACACAGCGGGATCCAATGATTTTAGGGCGCCCATTTTGCTTAAAAAAATCTATTAGGCCACATTGTTCACTTGGAGGGGTATAGAGCTGCTAGAACAATAGATTACCTCCAAAAATGACCCCATTTTGGAAATTAAACCCCATAAGGAATGTATTTCGGAAAAAATCCATGCACAACAGGTAAATTAACAAACACATTTTAAAAATCAACAGGTGTAAAAACTGTGAATTCCTATTGGCAACAAAAAGTAGAGAATTAAAGCTGAGTACCCCTAAGGGGGCATGTCCCTAAAACAGCAACTACCTGTAAATATGACCATGTCTTTCCACAGAAGCAAATATCTTGCATTTGTGTCATTCTGATGACATCAAGAAAAACATTCTGGTCTGACATGTAATTAGTTGTAGCAGGAAAAAAAAGTTCTTTAGTGAAGGGAAATATATATAAAATAAATTGAGGCAGATCCAACTGTGTGGAAAACTGGACTTTTTTCCAAAATATGAAAGAACACTTGTAGGGCTATGATGACAAGTATATTACTTTATAGTGACTGGTCATACAACACCTCTGTAGCCACATCAATCCCTATATGAGGAACCAATGTGGTAACACCATAACAGGTCCCTGTCCGGGGAAATTAGGAAACAACCAATCACCTTCAAAATATATAAAGAGACAGTGTCCAAAACCATTCATCTGAACAGTAAAGTATCACTAGTCCCCATAGTGAAAACAGTATTTCAGTATTGTTGGGTCAAAAGTCCAGCCAAAACCCAAACAAAATTGTTAATAAACCCATAGTGTATTGATATTAAACAGCTTTATTATTAGATATCCTTAACCCTTAAGCGACCCTGGACGTACCTGTACGTCCAGGGCCGCCTCCATGTGTTCAGAGCTGCCATGTGACAGCTGCATCCGATTACTTGAATGTAGCCATCCCTGGTGCATCCATCCCTGGTTGATGTCGAGACAACGTCCCGGAGGAGCGATCCACACATCCTTCTCCGTCGGAGCTCAGCGCCGTAATGGCGCTGATCCCGGCTCGGCACTCGATTGCTTCCGGCTGCAGCAGCCGCAAGCAATCAATGTGCCTATCTTATAGATCTATGCTGCATATCTATGCAGCATAGATCTCCATGAGAGATTAGTGCACTTATACTAGAAGTCCCCGAGGGGGAATAACCATAACCCCAGGGGGGAATAACCCTAACCCCAGGGGAAATAACCCTAGCCCCAGGGGGAATAACCCTAACCCCATGGGGGCTTCTAGTATAAGTGTAAAAAAAAAAAGTGTTATTATCAATAAAAAGCCCCCTCCCCTAATAAAAGTTTGAATCACCCCCCTTTTCCCGTGTTATAAATAAAAATAATTAAATAAATATGTTTGCTATCGCCGCGTGCGTAATCGCCCAAACTATTAATTTATCACATTACTGATCTCGCACGGTAAACGGCGTAAGCGCAAAAAAATCCGAAAGTGCAAAATTGCAATTTTTGGTCACATTAAATCTAGAAAAATTGTATTAAAAAGCGATTAAAAAGTCGCATATGCGCAATCAAGATACCGATAGAAAGTAAACATCATGGCGCAGAAAAAAAACAAAGGATAAAAGCGCTATAAGCCTGGGAATGGAGCAATTGTAAGGAACGTATATTTGGTAACAATGGTTTGAATTTTTTACAGGCTAAAATAAAAGGCTAAAGGCTAAAATAAAAGTTATACATGTTATATATCATAGTAATCGTAACGACTTGAGGAACATATATAACAAGTCAGTTTTACCATAGGGCAAACGGCGTAAAAACGAGAAAGCCCCAAATAAAAGAAATGCGTTTTTTTTTTTTTATTTTACCACACATATAATTTTTTTCTGGTTTCGCAGTGTACTTTATGCATTCAGCCTGTCATTGCAAAGTACAATTAGTGACGCAAAAAATAAGGGGTCATGTGGGTTTCTAGGTGAAAAAATGCAAGTGCTATGGCCTTTTAAGCACAAGGAGGAAAGGGTTAAAACAAAAAAAGAAAAAAAATTATCCCAGTATGAGAATCCAGTATTAAGAATGTAAATTACAGACTTCTGTGGGTGGACATAGTCATAAGACCAGTGGAAAGATGATCAAATGATCACAAATGCTACTTTTCCAAAATAATGTTGCCTTTAATTGTAAAAATAAAATATGCTCAATTGGCTGTGCCATCAAAAAGGTGCACTGACATTAGGGGTGTAAGAATTAAGGAATTCAGGAGCGTGATCAATGGGTTCATTTATGTAGGCAATCATAGCCTGGGTCACTTTTTGGGGGTCCCTATGGGCTGTTACTAAAGAGAGTGGGATCAGATTACTGATGACAGTACAGGGATTGTGTGGCCAGCAGTTGGAGTCTAGTAGAAGTGGATAGTTTTTTTTTGTTTGTTTTTTTTTTACAATAATTATTTAAAATTTAATGCCATTTGGACAAAAATATAAGACCTCTCCTGAAAGAATAAACCACAAAATAAAACAGAAGTGATAAAGAAATTTAGTCCTTACAGAGTATCACCCCCACCCTTTTTGGCGTCTCCGAAATAAATTTAATAGTGGGCCACACTTTGATAACTTTTAAAAACGGGGGTAAGCACAGAGGCCTGGTTGGGATGGACACGTGAGGGGAAATAAAAGCGGGAATCACTTTTTTGGGGATACCTTCAGACACCAGTGGCAGGGACCGGGTGTGGGAAGTGGCGCTCTGTGAGTCTGCGCACATCCTCAGACTCAAAGGACTGCTGAGGGGCAGGAGAATCAAACAGGAGACGCTCAATCACCTCCTCCTGAGATTGTAAGAATGTGAGCGCCCCCCTGTGCCTTCTGGTAAACAACAAAAGTGTTGTAGGTGGCAGTCTGTATAAGGTAGACTGCCACCATGGTTGCAGTGTCTGGTCTGACTGGATAATAGGGGTCTTAAAGGGGTATTCCCCCCCCCCCCCCAAATTATTTTTGCATTAATACATTGCCCACCCATAGCTTTCCATGTTTCCAATATAAAGTTATTATTGATTCTGCACAGTTTTGCTCTTATCTAGATGCATTCACCTCCACCGAATGCCTAGAATCATCAAACCTCAGTCCAACCCGACACGCTCCATGCTCCTGGACCGCACCCTCCGAGACGGCATCACATGTCCTTCTTCTCTTCAATGGGTCGGGTTAGCACTTCTAACCCGGCTCATTGAAGTAAGGGAGAACAGTGAGACACTGACAGCTGCTGCAGCTGATCACTGTCTCCCTCCCTCTCTGATAGCAGGCCCCCAACCCCCCCTCCATAGTGTTTGCTCGCCCTCACACGCCCTGCACCCTGTATCCCCCCACCCGAAGCGTACCCACTCTCTCTGCTCACCCGGTGGTCGCTCCTGTGAGTGCAGCTCCCCCCCCCCTCCCCTCAGTACAGCCGGCGCCCCCCCTTCCCCCGGGGGGGCAATCTCCCGGTGGCTGATCGATATAAGCCCTCTGTCCCCCGGCAGTGCGATCTCCCGGTGGCCGCTTCATATCCTGCCCACTATCATCGCCCACTATTGCATCTTTTACACTCACTTTAATATCATTTCTGACATACAGACATACTCCTCCTCCTGCCCGCCCTGTCCTTATACCATACAGACATATTCCTCCTCCGCTTCTGCCCGTCCTGTCCTTATACCATACAGACATATTCCTCCTCCGCTTCTGCCCGTCCTGTCCTTATACCATACAGACATATTCCTCCTCCGCTTCTGCCCGTCCTGTCCTTATACCATACAGACATATTCCTCCTCCGCTTCTGCCCACCCGGTCCCTTCTGAACAATGCAAATCCCTGACTATTGACAGCCCAGTCATGTGAGGAGTCCAGCCATGTCTCAGTCACACCAACCACATCAATGGACTCCTCCAGCACCCAGGCCTCCAGCTCCCCCATCTTGCTGGCTAGACTTCTGGCATTAGTAACCATACACTTTATATTACCATCGAGTTTTCCCGCTACATTATAAGAAATAGGATTTATTACAGTGCTGTGACTACAATCATCCTCACTGTTCATCCGCAACATATGGATCTCCCTATCCACTGCTCTTATCCTCCCCCCACAGGACCCTTCTCCCTATCCACTGCTCTTATCCTCCCCCCACAGGACCCTTCTCCTCCCACCTTAATGTTCTGTCCCCTCTTTAACCTATCCGCCACTATATTACACACTACATTGTCCTCCCTCCACATCCCTAGTTTAAAAACCTCTCCACCCCTTCTAGGATTCTCTCCCCCAGCACAGCGGACCCCCTTTCATTAAGGTGCAAATTATCTGCGGAAAACAGATTGTACCCCAATGAAAATTCAGCCCAGTGCTCTAAAAACCCAAACCCTTCTTCTCTACACCACGACTTGAGCCATGCATTTACCTCCCGCAGCTCCCGCAGTCTTTCCTGCGATGCGCATGGCACAGGCAGTATTCCAGAGAATACCACCTTGGAGGTCCTTCCCTTCAATTTAGCACCTAGTTCTCTAAAATTATTTTTAATAGACCTCCACCTACCTTGTATCCTGTCATTGGTTCCCACATGGACCACGACAGCTGGGTCATCCCCAGCCCCCCCAAGTAATGAAATGGCCTATTTTTTCACGGAATGGATTGGGGATCCGTCAAAACACTGAACATCTGAATAGCCCAATACAAACCAATGGGCTATACATATGTCCGTGCACACAGACAACTTCATGGAACATGTGAATGCAGCGAGCTTGGAAGCTCACAGCTGCATATATGTGGAGATCATAGTGGAACTCACCACTAGAGCCAATTAGCATTTTTTCCTCGTGATATTTGAATTCAGCACATAAAAATCATTAAGAAATGGAGAATTTTATTTCTGAACCAAACAAGTTTTGAAAATTTGTTGACCAGTGTTATTGGCCGTTATGGCCGATAATCATCCCACGTAATAGAAGGCAACGATCAGCCAACATGAAGGATGTCGGCTGATCATTGCTGTCATTTGTCTTTCAACATGTTGAAAGACAAACGACAATGATAGCAGCGATCTGCTGCCGTCGCACCGTGGAATAAATGGAGGCAGACATCTGCTATGGACTGCCCGGACGATCGAGCGATCACCTGGGCAGCTCTCCGCAAAAAGGCTGATTTTACAGCAACCAAAAGGACTGACCAAATGGAACTGTCAGGGGGTGGGCCTGTGATGTCATACTGCTTGTGATGTCATAATGCTATGACATTTCCACCAAAACAGCAAGCACTGCCCAGACAGTAGCAGTGGCATGGTCTGCCTTTATTGACCTTCGACATTTACTACATACCGCATGTACCACTAACATACCCACTACATACCACATGTACCACTAACATACCCACTACATACCATATGTGCCACTAACATACCCACTACATACTATATGTGCCACTAACATACCCACTACATACTATATGTGCCACTAACATAACCACTACATACCATATGTGCCACTAACATACCCACTACATATCATATGTGCCACTAACATAACCACTACATACCATATGTGCCACTAACATACCCACTACATACCATATGTGCCACTAACATACCCACTACATACCATATATGCCACTAACATACCCACTACATACCATATGTACCACTAACATACCCACTACATACCGCATGTACCACTAACATACCCACTACATACCATATGTACCACTAACATACCCACTACATACTGCATGTGCCACTAACATACCCACTACATACCATATATACCACTAACATACCCACTACATACCATATGTACCACTAACATACCCACTACATACCATATGTACCACTAACATACCCACTACATATCTCATGTACCAGTAACATACCCACTACATACCATATGTGCCACTAACATACCCACTACATACCATATGTGCCACTAACATACCCACTACATACTATATGTGCCACTAACATAACCACTACATACCATATGTGCCACTAACATAACCACTACATACCATATGTGCCACTAACATAACCACTAAATACCATATGTGCCACTAACATACCCACTACATACCATATGTACCACTAACATACCCACTACATACCATATGTACCACTAACATACCCACTACATATCTCATGTACCAGTAACATACCCACTACATACCATATGTGCCACTAACATACCCACTACATACCATATGTGCCACTAACATACCCACTACATACTATATGTGCCACTAACATAACCACTACATACCATATGTGCCACTAACATACCCACTACATATCATATGTGCCACTAACATAACCACTACATACCATATGTGCCACTAACATACCATATATGCCACTAACATACCCACTACATACCATATGTACCACTAACATACCCACTACATACCATATGTGCCACTAACATACCCACTACATGCCGCATGTACCACTAACACTAACATACCCACTACATACCATATATACCACTAACATACCCACTACATACCATATGTACCACTAACATACCCACTACATACCATATGTACCACTAACATACCCACTACATACCGCATGTACCAGTAACATACCCACTACATACCATATGTGCCAGTAACATACCCACTACATACCATATGTGCCACTAACATACCCACTACATACCACATGTACCACTAACATACCCACTACATACCATATATGCCACTAACATACCCACTACAAACCATATGTGCCACTAACATACCCACTACATACTATATGTGCCACTAACATACCCACTACATACCACATGTACCACTAACATACCCACTACATACCGCATGTACCAGTAACATATCCACTACATACCGCATTTACCACTAAAATACCCACTACATACTGCATGTACCACTAACATACCCACTACATACCACATGTACCACTAACATACCCACTACATACTGCATGTACCACTAACATACCCACTACATACCATATGTGCCACTAACATAACCACTACATACCATATGTGCCACTAACATACCCACTACATACCATATGTGCCACTAACATACCCACTACATACTGCATGTACCACTAACATACCCACTACATACCATATGTGCCACTAACATACCCACTACATACCATATGTGCCACTAACATACCCACTACAAACCATATGTGCCACTAACATAACCACTACATACCATATGTGCCACTAACATACCCACTACATACCATATGTGCCACTAACATAACCACTACATACCATGTGTGCCACTAACATACCCACTTCATACCATATGTGCCACTAACATACCCACTACATACCATATGTGCCACTAACATACCCACTACATACCATATGTGCCACTAACATACCCACTACATACCATATGTACCACTAACATACCCACTACATACTGCATGTGCCACTAACATACCCACTACATACCATATATACCACTAACATACCCACTACATACCATATGTACCACTAACATACCCACTACATACCATATGTACCACTAACATACCCACTACATACCTCATGTACCAGTAACATACCCACTACATACCATATGTGCCACTAACATACCCACTACATACCATATGTGCCACTAACATACCCACTACATACTATATGTGCCACTAACATAACCACTACATACCATATGTGCCACTAACATACCCACTACATATCATATGTGCCACTAACATAACCACTACATACCATATGTGCCACTAACATACCATATATGCCACTAACATACCCACTACATACCATATGTACCACTAACATACCCACTACATACCATATGTGCCACTAACATACCCACTACATGCCGCATGTACCACTAACACTAACATACCCACTACATACCATATATACCACTAACATACCCACTACATACCCACTACATACCATATGTACCACTAACATACCCACTACATACCGCATGTACCAGTAACATACCCACTACATACCATATGTGCCAGTAACATACCCACTACATACCATATGTGCCACTAACATACCCACTACATACCATATGTACCACTAACATACCCACTACATACCACATGTACCACTAACATACCCACTACATACCATATATGCCACTAACATACCCACTACAAACCATATGTGCCACTAACATACCCACTACATACTATATGTGCCACTAACATACCCACTACATACCATATGTACCACTAACATACCCACTACATACCGCATGTACCAGTAACATATCCACTACATACCGCATTTACCACTAAAATACCCACTACATACTGCATGTACCACTAACATACCCACTACATACCACATGTACCACTAACATACCCACTACATACCATATGTGCCACTAACATACTCACTACATACCATATGTGCCACTAACATACCCACTACATACCATATGTACCACTAACATACCCACTACATACCATATATGCCACTAACATACCCACTACATACCATATGTGCCACTAACATACCCACTACATACCATATGTGCCACTAACATACCCACTACATACTATATGTGCCACTACATACCATATGTGCCACTAACATACCCACTACAAACCATATGTGCCACTAACATACCCACTACATACCATATGTGCCACTAACATACCCACTACATACCATATGTGCCACTAACATACCCACTACATACCATATGTACCACTAACATACCCACTACATACCATATGTGCCACTAACATACCCACTACATACCATATGTGCCACTAACATACCCACTACATACCATATGTACCACTAACATACCCACTACATACCATATGTGCCACTAACATACCCACTACATACCATATGTGCCACTAACATACCCACTACATACCATATGTGCCACTAACATACCCACTACATACCATATGTGCCACTAACATACCCACTACACACCATATGTGCCACTAACATACCCACTACATACCATATGTGCCACTAACATACCCACTACATACCATATGTGCCACTAACATACCCACTACATACCATATGTGCCACTAACATACCCACTACATACCATATGTGCCACTATGGTGAATATAAAGCAGCCATTTTGTGCGATATTGTTGCATTTTCCCGATTATTTCTCCCTTCCATGGTTTTATCTGTATATTAGGCTCTCCATTCCAGGAACTTATTATAACACCTGTGACTTCTACTATAGGTGAACGACTAGAAGAAAGAACGGGCAAGGAGATGGACATTCCCATCAGAAGCTGGAAGGGAAGAATCTCAGGGCAGGTAATTCATATACGTAATATTTATATATATATATATATATATATATATATATATATATATATATATATATATCTGCAGCTATGATAATATGCTCCGGGCCTATGGACAGTCATGTTATTAATGACCTATGCAGCGACCGCCGCGACCAGGCCCGCCACGAAGGGGGGCCCCGCGAGGCCCTCCCAATCAATCACTCTTGTGACCGCAAGCATTGTTTTGCTTGCGGCCACAAGAGTCCGGCTCCGTCTTCCCCCGGCTGCTGCGCGGCTGCCGGGGGTGTTGTGTCTTATCCCCGGCAGCGCGTGCATCCCAGAGCTCCCTGCGCGCCTTGGGCCCTGACTTCCGGTTCCGGCGTGCAGGGAGCTCTGGGATGCGCCCGCTGCCGGGGATAAGACCCAACACCCCCGACAGCCGCGCAGCAGCCAGGGACAGACCAGGAGGAGAGAGGATCAACGTGGGAGCGCGTTGTCAGGTGAGTTAAGTTTTGTTTTGTTTTGTTTTTTATCAGCCTGCACACGGGGGGGGGGGACCATCTATGAGGGTGGGGGGAAAGAGGGGGGCATCCATGAGGGTGGGGGGAAAGAGGGGGGCATCTATGAGGGTGGGGGAAAGAGGGGGCATCTATGAGGGTGGGGGGAAGGAGGGGGCATCTATGAGGGTAGGGGGAAGGAGGGGGGCATCTATGAGGGTGGGGGGAAAGAGGGGACCATCTATGAGGGTGGGGGGAAAGAGGGGGGCATCTATGAGGGTGGGGGGGAAAGAGGGGGGCATCTATGAGGGTGGGGGGAAGGAGGGGGACATCTATGAGGGTGGGGGGAAAGAGGGGCCATCTATGAGGGTGGGGGGGAAAGAGGGGGCCATCTATGAGGGTGGGGGGGAAAGAGGGGGGCATCTGTGAGGGTGGGGGGATAGAGGGGGCTATCTATGAGGGTGGGGGGGAAAGATGGGGCCATCTATGAAGGTGGGGGGGGGGAAGGGGACCATCTATAAGGGAGGGGGGGAAAGGGGACCATCTATAAGGGAGGGTGAGGAGAGAGGGGGCCATCTATAAGGGAGGGGGTAGAGGGGGCCATCTATGAGGGTGGGGGGAAAGAGGGGGCCATCTATGAGGGTGGGGGGGAAAGATGGGGCCATCTATGAAGGTGGGGGGGGGAAGGGGACCATCTATAAGGGAGGGGGTAGAGGGGCCATCTATAAGGAGGGGGAGAGGAAGCCATCTATAAGGGAGGGGGTAGAGGGCGCCATCTATAAGGAGGGGGGAGAGGAGAAGGGACCATCTATAAGGGAGGGGGTAGAGGGGGCCATCTGTAAGGAAGGGGAGAGGAGGCCATCTATAAGGGAGGGGGTAGAGGGGGCCATCTATAAGGAGGGGGGAGAGGAGGCCATCTATAAGGGAGGGGGTAGAGGGGGCCATCTATATGGAGGGGGTAGAGGGGGCCATCTATAAGGAGGGGGGAGAGGAGGCCATCTATAAGGGAGGGTGGGGGGAGAGGGGGCCATCTATAAGGAGGGCAACATGGGGGGAGAGGAGCCATCTATTTGGGGGGCCAACATAGGGGGAGAGGGAATACACAGAGGGGGGCATATACTATTAGGGGGTCACATAGAGTCAGGGCTACCCACTAAATGAGGGAGTAAAGGGGCCAATACAGATGTGCAGTGTGTATATAGATGAGGATGGTGCCGGAGTGAGGAGACTAATATGTCTGTCTGGCAGATTCTGTGGATTCGTGGCTCGAAGAAGTTCTCATAACGGCCCAGGACGGATGGAGAAGATGATGAAAAGGGAAGAACTTTGATCAGAGAAGACGTCTCCTGTGAGTCACCTGATATAACTGCACTGTAATGTATATGGTGTATAGAGCCTGTGTAGAGCTGGGGCCACCTCTATATGACTGGATGAGGTGATTTAGTATACTGGATTTGGTCAGTAACAATATGGTGGTGATGGTAGTGGTTGTGGTGTGGCGGTAATGTTTCCTTCCTATATACTGGTATTACTGGTAATATAGGTCTCAGTATACAGGATTTGGTCGGTAACAGTATGGCAGTAATATGTACGGTGATAATACTTTCTCTTCCAATATGCTGGTGTTATTGGTAATATCTGTCTTGGTGTGTATGTATATATATATATATATATATATATATATATACACCAATAGCATCACTTGGTCGTGAAAGGGGGGGCCCAAGTTGGCCTCTCGCACCAGGGCCCAGGAGACATTAGCTACGCCCCTGGACCTATACCTTCTATGGCCACCTAATATGATAACTTTGACATGAGGGAGGAAGAGAAATGTGGCACCTCTGACTGTTCTCTCCATTCATGATGGTAGTTTGGTAGTGGGACCTGTCGTTCCCTCCCCACTCCAGTCCACACCTTGTGCTCAGGTGCATTCAGGGGCTAATCGCTCCAGAACGATGGAAGCTGTAGGAGTCTGTGCCTGTTCACACACTGCTTGATAAAGGAGCCTGGGGCCTGTTCACACACTGCTTGGTAAAGGAGCCTGGGGCCTGTTCACACACTGCTTGGTAAAGGAGCCTGGGGCCTGTTTACACACTGCTTGGTAAAGGAGCCTGGGGCCTGTTCACACACTGCTTGGTAAAGGAGCATGGGGCCTGTTCACACACTGCTGTTATTTGAGTGAGGTGATAACTCTGTATAGTTAGAGCCCAGCCGGGCAGGTGGTTATTTGTATCCTGCTTTTGCACGGTGTTGCTATGCTTATGTTTGCCGGAACCTTCGTATGCCAACAATAAAGCCAAGTGGGAGTTTTACATTTAAGTGGCTTATGGACAGTGTCACTATATGCTACCCCCTACTGAAGAACCCTACAATTGGTGTTTTGGATGCGGCAGATAATGGTTGCTAGGGGCAACGGTGGAGTAAAATATTGACTGTGTTTGCTGATGCTCTGGGTTAAGCCTGCTGCTGTGTTGCACAGTCAAACACCATAGATGAGCTGGTAAAGCTGTTGCTACAAGCTAGCATACAGCAACAACAGTCTCCAGTAGAGGCTAATGCTCGGCAACAACAGGCTCCAGTAGAGGCTAATGCTCGGCAACAACAGGCTCCAGTAGAGGCTAATGCTCGGCAACAACAGGCTCCAGTAGAGGCTACTGCTCGGCAACAACAGGCTCCAGTAGAGGCTACTGCTCGGCAACAACAGGCTCCAGTAGAGGCTAATGCTCGGCAACAACAGGCTCCAGTAGAGGCTAATGCTCGGCAACAACAGGCTCCAGTAGAGGCTAATGCTCGGCAACAACAGGCTCCAGTAGGGGCTAATGCTCGGCAACAACAGGCTCCAGTAGGGGCTAATGCTCGGCAACAACAGGCTCCAGTAGAGGCTAATGCTCGGCAACAACAGGCTCCAGTAGAGGCTAATGCTCGGCAACAACAGGCTCCAGTAGAGGCTACTGCTCGGCAACAACAGGCTCCAGTAGAGGCTACTGCTCGGCAACAACAGGCTCCAGTAGAGACAAATTCTCGGCAACAACAGGCTCCAGTAGAGGCTAATTCTCGGCAACAACAGGCTCCAGTAGGGGCTAATGCTCGGCAACAACAGGCTCCAGTAGGGGCTAATGCTCGGCAACAACAGGCTCCAGTAGAGGCTAATGCTCTGTAACAACAGGCTCCAGTAGGGGCTAATGCTCGGCAACAACAGGTTCCAGTAGAGGCTAATGCTCGGCAACAACATTCTCCAGTAGGGGCTAATGCTCTGTAACAACAGGCTCCAGTAGAGGCTAATGCTCGGCAACAACAGACTCCAGTAGGGGCTAATGCTCGGCAACAACAGGTTCCAGTAGAGGCTCATGCTCGGCAACAACATTCTCCAGTAGAGGCTAATGCTCGGCAACAACAGGCTCCAGTAGAGGCTAATGCTCTGTAACAACAGGCTCCAGTAGAGGCTAATGCTCGACAACAACAGACTCCAGTAGAGGCTAATGCTCGGCAACAACAGGCTCCAGTAGAGGCTACTGCTCTGTAACACCAGGCTCCAGTAGAGGCTAATGCTCTGTAACAACAGACTCCAGTAGAGGCTAATGCTCGGCAACAACAGGCTCCAGTAGAGGCTAATTCTCGGCAACAACAGGCTCAAGTAGAGGCTAATGCTCGGCAACAACAGACTCCAGTAGAAGCTAATGCTCGGCAACAACAGGCTCCAGTAGAGGCTAATGCTCGGCAACAACAGGCTCCAGTAGAGGCTAATGCTCTGTAACAACAGGCTCCAGTAGAGGCTAATGCTCGACAACAACAGACTCCAGTAGAGGCTAATGCTCGGCAACAACAGGCTCCAGTAGAGGCTAATGCTCTGTAACAACAGGCTCCAGTAGAGGCTAATGCTCGACAACAACAGACTCCAGTAGAGGCTAATGCTCGGCAACACAGGCTCCAGTAGAGGCTACTGCTCTGTAACACCAGGCTCCAGTAGAGGCTAATGCTCTGTAACAACAGACTCCAGTAGAGGCTAATGCTCGGCAACAACAGGCTCCAGTAGAGGCTAATTCTCGGCAACAACAGGCTCAAGTAGAGGCTAATGCTCGGCAACAACAGACTCCAGTAGAAGCTAATGCTCGGCAACAACAGGCTCCAGTAGAGGCTAATGCTCGGCAACAACAGGCTCCAGTAGAGGCTAATGCTCTGTAACAACAGGCTCCAGTAGAGGCTAATGCTCGACAACAACAGACTCCAGTAGAGGCTAATGCTCGGCAACAACAGGCTCCAGTAGAGGCTAATTCTCGGCAACAACAGGCTCCAGTAGAGGCTAATGCTCGGCAACAACAGACTCCAGTAGAGGCTAATGCTCGGCAACAACATGCTCCAGTAGAGACTAATGCTCGGTAGGATAAGACTAATTGTCTGCTTATGGAGCAAATTGCAGCCCTACAGTCAGCAGTTTTGTCTGGTTGTCCACATTGTGTAGGGGATGAAACCTCTGCACCATCCAAAATCAGAAAGGATGTGCGCTGTGCTCTGCGAGAGATGACGGCTGCTGATGATGTTGAGGCCCATCTGATGGTATTTAAGCGGGTGGCCGAGCAAAAGGGGGCAGAGGCCATTGCTCCACAGATGACTGTTGAGCCACAAAAAGCTTGCTATGACCTCGGTGAGCAGGGGGTCAAGGACTATACTAGCTGAAATTGGAGATTCTTGCCTGGTTGGGAGTGACAGCTGCTGTCCGTGCCTGGAGGGGCCACAACTGGGGCTACAGTCTAGACAAGCCAGCCAGGTCCCCGATGTATGACCTCATTCACCTGGCAAGAAAATGGCTGGAGCCAGACAACTCTACTCCTGAACTATCCTGGAGAAGGTCGTAGTGGATACCTCCATGATGTCCCTGCAGCGTCTGCACCTTCTCGGAACGCCAGATCTGTGCCATCAGCAGGTAAGAAACATCTGGGGAGGCGGAGTGCAGTAAAAAGGAAACAGGTTTTAAAGGTGGGCAACATAATAGCGATGGTCCCAAGTGTTTAATTAGCCCCCCTCTAGACTAGAGGAGGACTAGTTAACTAGAATCCCTGCCAATGAGTCCAGGGCAAATCCAGCGTTGTAGATGCCACAAGGAAGGACACATGGCTGCCTATGCCCCCCTTAGCCAGCATCAGCCACTGTTCATGGAACCTGTGTACTATATGTTGCAGTATCAGGACTAGAGATGAGCGAACCGGCCAAGGTTCGGTTTCATATGAACCTGAGCTTAAGGCCTCTAATTCCCGCTGTCTGTCCGCTCCGTGGAGAGGGTGGATACAGCCTGAGGACCGCCTGGAAAACTGGGATATAGCCATAGGCGCAGAAAGCGGGAATCAGAAGCTGAGAGTTCAGGTTCATATGAACGCGAACCTCAGGCCGATTCGCTCATCCCTAATCAGGACTACAGACTGAAACTCGGGTCTTCAACATCAAGTTGAATGACTTTCCTGTCAAGACATTGCTGTACTTAGGTAGCCTGGTGCTGTACTCGGGCAGCCTGGTAACTTTGGTGCATGCCAGGCTAGTGACTTTGTGCCTCAGAAGTGTATGTGGATTAATGGGGTAACCACGGTCTACCCAATTACATGTGGCAGGTTGCAGAATATATCAGGAACTATGAGGTCATAAACTTAATGCACCATGTTATTGTGAGGTGTGAGTTTCCTCTGTTCTGGGAATTGTGGCGAAAACAAAAGTCCTCAGAAACAAGTGAGGAACCCCTTGGTGACAACCAATCACCCCCCAGGAATGATAATCACAATGTGCATTGTGATCCTGGGAGTTGTAGTCTTGCAGCCGGTTTGCGGGTCTCTGCTGTTGGGGGGGTGGTTGAGCTTTAGGGGATCCCATTACCTGTGACTACTCTGCCACATATGAGGACACCACTGTCGTTCCCTATTCTGCGACATGATTGTTATCTCTCATCTATGAGATCACAACCTATATTACCGCTGTGCTGTGACATCACTTGTGTTATGATGCTGTGTGCCTCACTGATCTGTGACATCACTATTGTACCTGCTTTCTGACATTATCCCTGTCCTGTGACATCACTGTATGCATTAACCTCTTCTATGACATCATTGTGTTATCCCTCTGTATAGTGATATACAGTGTGATCATTAACAGCGGGGCATCACTGTGTTTATGACTAGTAATGAGCAAATAGTGAAATATTCGATATTCGTACGAATATCTCCCAGATATTTGAACGTTCGATCGAATATTTGATCCCAATAAAATCTATGTCAACAAGTATTCAATTATTGAAAAACATCTATTCGACCACTTGGAGGTTCACCAAGTCCACAGTGAGACCTCAGGAAAAGGGAAGGGGGATTTGAATGCTTATCGAATATTTATTGAATATTTGGTGTACTATTCGATAATATTCGATACTATCAAATAGCTCACTATTCGATCGAACAGTATTTGCTCAACACTATTTATGACCCATTTGTGTTGGGTTGTTTGTTGCCCCTCTTTATATAGGGGCCATGTTGTGTTGCCCCTCTGTATATATGATATATACAGAGGGGCAACAACATGGCTCATATATACAGAGAGGGGCAACAACATGGCTCATACATACCTCCAGTCAGAGGGGCAATACATTCATAAAGGAACACATAAAATTTCTCCTCTTTTCAAATTCATTCCTAGCATTGGCTTCAAAAATCTGTCCGATATCTGTGTGTGTTAAAGCCCCCTAACATTTTGATAGTCCTGCAATTGGGGGGTGGGGCGCCCAAATCAAATTCCACGCATGATGCCACCTACCCTAAGGCTGGCCCTGGTTAAAATATAGTGATTGATAAATGCCTATACTGTGATTCCGTCTTTTTCTTCTTTCTTCTGATTTTCTGCAATTAATACATCCCAAACCATTGAAATTGGAAAAAACAACAACTTTTTTTTTTCATTTTGGGGGGTTCCGTTTTTATGCTGTCCACCCTATACATTGATCCATAAGATCAGTGGTCCATTACTATGGGCTGCTGGAGCCCAGAGCAATAGAGTGCCAATCCAGAATCAGTTTCATTGCGATGCTAAGGCCCGGCCCTGGCAGAAGAATGAATCGCCCCACTGGACACCAGGGATGGGTCTTTTGAAGACATTTAAATTCAGCCGTCCGTTGGAATGCTAGTTGTGTTTATTATGCTGATTCCATCCTAGGTGGTGAGGATCAGAGCCTTGTCTTGCTGTCTCGTAGGCTGTTTATTAGGATATTGTGACTAATTTGATGGTAATGTTGTTCCTGCCAATAATTCTTGCTCTGTTTTTGTATAAAACCCAAGATAAGTATCTGATCCGTTTCTTTCTATAGAGACGTTAATCGTACAAATGACGTATTATCTAGGGATGGTCCGAACCTGCCGTGGTTCGGGTTCGTACAGCCTGAACTCTCGGCAATGATTCCCGCTGTCTTTCACCTCCGTGGAGAGGGTGGATACAGCCTGAGGACCGCCTGGAAAACTGTGGCCTATGGCTATGGCTGTATCACAGTTTTCCAGGCGGTCCTCAGGCTGTATCCACCCTCTCCACAGAGGTGAAAGACAGCGGGAATCATTGCCGAGAGTTTAGGTTCGTACGAACCCGAACCTCGGCAGGTTCGGACCATCCCTAGTATTATCCTTGAAACAAAAACTAAACCAAACGAGGCGTGTACATTTGATATGTCCGGTCTGTTTATTCCTTGTCAGTAAACCAGTGACTTGTGGCTTTATGCCCAGTTACAGCAAGAGCAGCTGGTGTCAAACACCAGGCCTGACTGGCAGGACTGCTGGTAGGTGTTCCCGTTCAGGCAGTTATAGAACTGACTCTTGTTGGTTGGGCTGGGATAGAGTCCATTGGATTTTCCAACACAGAAGCTGCTGCTGCCCGGCTGTCCGGCCGCGGCGGTGGTTGGTGCTGCTGCTGTGTTTGGTGCCGCTGTTATTGTTGGTGTTTTACAGTCTGCATAGGAAATAAATGTAACGTTAATGCCGCCATATACTATAACAGAAGATATGCATGTATATTCGAGAAAGGGGCGTTCTATTGTGCATGTTATAGGTATTTACGTCCTTTCTCCATGATAATTTTTACAAACAGTGAAGAAGATTCATCCCGAGGGTCACTTACTGAGACTGAACAGTCCCTTCATCTGGTTCTTCATCTGATTTATCAGGGGGTGTTTGGTCTCCATAAAGGACCTATGTAAGGGGTGTTTGTGCGGCGCCCCAGCCATTACCTTCCTGTATTATCACTGATCCTCCTCACACTCGGCTGGACACCAATGGACTAAACATAGTTACATAAAACGCCTCAATATAAAGTCATTCAAACCCTTCAGCACTTTCTCATGTAATTGCTGGTTACTTACTGTCCAACGTGGCGATTATGTCTCCTCAAACAGATGTTTATGCTATTACTATTTAGGGCCCTATTACATGGAGCGATAATCTGCAGGTTATCAGACCCATTCGGCAGATTATCACTTAATGTAATAAAGACAATGATCATCGGCTGATTGTTTCTTTATGTCCGACACCAAAATCCTCGGCAGTCGACCGCACATGTAATAGCGATGCATGGCTGACCGCTAACTATTGAATACTGTCATACATTACCTGTTCACGATACCGGTCTCCTTCCGCCCTCCCCTTGCTTTCTGGCGCTGCGTTTTTTACGGACAGTGATTGGCTGAGCGCCCTTTCAGGCTTGTCTAATAGGAACCTAAGGCTCAGTCTTAGCACTAGGAGCTATAGAAGGGTGAGCTGTCTATGAGCTAATGATGTAGGATGCTCAGCAGAGAGGGGGCACAGTCTGCAGAGCATAACAATGCAGAGACTTAGATTTATAACAACATGGAAGGCGTCTGACTGCTTAGAGATGGTGCCTACTGGCTGTATGGGGCACACCACCACCACCTCTTTCCTCCCCCCTTTCTCCCTGGTTTTCCCACCAGTAAAAGACCAGCTGCTTTTCTCGCCCTCTCTCTCTTGTCTACATAGTTTTTGGATAAGTGTTTTATGGTATTAAGTCACAGCTGGTGTAATGAGGGGCGTAACTACCACTGTAGCAGTCATAGCGGGCGTCCCGGGATCTGCAAATGTCCCTTTATCTGAAAGCACTCCTGATGACTATACTTAAAGGGATTATCCATTGCTACAAAAACATGGCCACTTTTGCACCACTCTTGTCTCCAGATTGGGTGGAGTCAGAAACTCTGTTCCATTGAAGTAAGTGGAGGTTAACTGCAAACCACACCTGACCTGGAGACAAGAGTGGGGCAAAAAGTGTCCATGTTTTTGTAGCGCTGGATAACCCCTTTAACAGCTTAGTGGTCAGTGGGGAAGGGATGGGGGAGCCCAATCAAAAGTTTGCTAGGGGGCCCGGCCGTTTCTAGTTATGCCCCTGGGTGTAATGTAACCTGCTGAGCAGGTGAGGGGTGGTAGGGTGGGCTTGTGCGGCAGGAGTCTGCCATGGCATGGCCCTTACTACCTCACTCCAGAGTTCGGCACTGAGAAGGAGTATTTAAGGAGCAAAAGTGGGACAAAAAGGTAAGTATACATGTTTACAAGGTATATAGGTACTAAGCTTTAGGATTAGTTGTTATATTGCTTATGTTATATGAGTCTGTGGTATTCTTTAAAGCTTTTCATTCAGACTCCATATAACAAGTCCTAAAGAGACGTTTGTAGTCTTTGAATTGACTAGCTGCATGATAAAAGGCACGTCCTAGGCCAAGGTACGGTCCACCATTGTCTGTAGTCTTGGGGTGCACACAAAGTTACAACACTTACTTGGAAAAGAGATGCCCAGAGCAGATTTCAGTGTGCTCATGAGGGGATATTTGCCTTGACCACAGAATGTCCCACTAAAGTCATCCAAAGGAAGAGCCCACACCATTGCACCTCCAAAGTTATTTTTCAGTAGCCATTCAGCCTAGCAAAAATATACAGCACATACAGCAGCTGATAAGTACTGTAAGTAAACTACAGAACTATACAACTTCCTGACCATGGCTGATTTGAAAGAGAAAGAGTAATGCTGATTGTTGCTTAAGGTTATTCCAAAATATAATAGAATAGAAAATGTGGTAAAATAGTAAGAATTCTATAAGCAGCTGGCAGCAAAGAGTCAGATGTCTTCACACCTTGATTTGGAAACTCTTCTGGTTGTCGTATCCAATCCATTCGCTTCCTTTGTAGGCATAGGGGACGGCTTGTGGGCTGTTCCAAACCTCTGTAGCTCCGGTCAAGAAACTACATATCTGAAAGAAACATTAGGAACATATTTAGCTTCAACCATTTTAGCTTCTTGCATCAAGTGAACAGCAAGTAAAGAACCTCAGAGACTTTCTTCCTAAGATGAAACATGGAGCACTCCTCCATTATTCTGCCAGATTATTATTATTTTTTTAAATTTTAATTCTTTTTTCACAGGATGTGTACATAGTACTAAAATATTACAAAAAATGAAAGAAAAGAGCATTTTACATTTTATCCCCTACCCACCCCACCCAACCAGGACAGAGGTGAGAAACCAGGAAAAAAAGAAAAAAAGACCCAATTTCTGAGGATCACCAGCCTCGCATAGAACACCACCCTTACAATAGGCGTCTCATATTTTTTAATCTTACTTGAGTCACCAAGAATTAAGGTTAACGGATTCCTGGGAACACTATAGTTCAGCCTATAATCAAGTGCATTGCATACTTCACCCCAATAACTACCAATACTGCCACACAACCAAAGCATGTGTATAAGGTCGACATCCTCCTGCTCACATTTCGGACAACAGGATTTTTCTGGGAAACCCATTTTCCCTAACTGTTTTGGGGAGTAATAAGCACAATGCAATAGTTTAAACTGGATGAATTTGTGAGCCTCACTCAATGAAACCCTATTTAAGTTCCCAAGGATCCGCTCCCGACTATCCTCTCCTATTTCACCCAAGTGGTTGCTCCATCTGGACCAGCATCTATCCATACTCTTGCATGGAACCGCCGGCACCAGAGACCTATAAACGTATGAGAGGGACTTCTTACATGCCGAATCAGCGATCAATTTATTAAACAAAGCCGGACTTAAAATTCTAAATCTTTGCTCCTCTCCAGTGTGTAGTTTTGCAAACTCTAATTGTTTATAATAAAACCAGTGATTCACTTCCAAACCATAAACCTCCCTTAGTCTTTCAAATTTTATAAGTGAACCATTTTCACATATCTGACCCACCCGTGTGATTCCTTTCCCAATCCAGAATTGTCTGCTGGGTATTTTCATAAACTGCTGCAAAAAAGAATTATTCCAAAGCGGAGTGAATTGTGAGCTACCCACTATCCCACATTTATCTTTAATATATACCCATACTTTCTCAATAAGTGTACAGAACGAAAAACTCTTAAATATCCCTTGCATCAAATTCCCTGATTCTAAAAACTCAAAAGAATTATCGTGTTTACTCAAAAACAATAAATGTGCGAAAACCTCGTTACTTTACCCGTTTAAGGATACGTACAAAATGGCTGGCCACAAAATATAGTCGAAGATTCGGCATGCTGAAGCCCCCCCTACTACTTGGAGCGGCAAAAGCTAAATATTTCCTGCCCCAAATGAGGCTTCCCAGCTTCACCTCAATCCGGCAGATCCATGCAATGCTGATCCAAATTGGAGCAGCACCAAAAAGAAAAAGAAGCTGTCATGATCGCGCCTGAAAAGGCATCAGTGCCACCCTCTGCTGCGAAGATTAGACCTCTGCGCCAAAGACTGCGATTTTGGCCATAATCTTCCATTTATTCTGTGTTTTGTTTGCCTTGTTTTTGCCCTGTCTGAACTGTGTCTTATTTCTTCTGGTCTGCTAATTGTTTTCCCTGCCCCACCCGTGTCTGTGCTTCTAAGCTTCCCTGGTCATGTAACGGTTAACCTGCCTTTGCCTCAGTGATTGACAGCTGGTCCCTCCTATCATCTTCTGGACTTGGTTCCTGGTGTCCTATTTAAGATTTCAGCTTCTGCCTGTGCCTGTCCGGTTATTGACTTAGTCTCTGCCTGCTTGTGGATTCTGTTTCTTTGCATCTCCTGACTACTGCTTTGTACCTCTGACCTCCCTTGCTTGCTGCCTGCCCCTGATCATATTGCCTGTTTTCTGATTACGCCTTTGGATCCTGATTTTGTACTTTTGCTGCCCGACTGTTGTGACCCGGCTTGTGGACTATTCTTTATTGTGTTTGTCTGTTTTGTATTTGTGTTTCACCTAGCCAGTGCAGGGACTGCCGCCCAGTTGCTCGCCGCCATCTTAGGGCGGATAGTGGCAAGTAGGTAGAGGACAGTGGGCGGGGCTGAGCTTAGGGCTCACTGTCTTGTCTTGTCCTGCTGTCCGGTTCCTAACAGAAGCTGAGGCAATACAACTAATTTAATAACTGCGGCCCTGTCCACAGTAGCAATTGGGAGCTTCCTCCATATTTTAATACGCTTCCCTAGGTTGCGTTCAAAAGATGTTAAATTAGTTGAAACAAATTTCCCTGGGTCTCTGGTTATCTGTACCCCTAGATATTGCAATGAATCAGATTGTTTCAAGATCCTAACTTTCCCCAAAGGAGAAGTTATTTCTTCATCCAGGGGGAGCAGGTAGGATTTTCCCCAATTTATTTCCAATCCCGAAAAGCTGCCATATTTCTCAAGTGCAGAGACAACACCCGGCAAAACTCTCACGGGATCTCTCATTAACAACAAAATGTTGTCTGCATACAACAAAATTTTATTTGCAGCACCTAGCAGGCCGAAGCCTTGGAATTCTGAGTGGTGTCTTGCCCATTCCGCCAGAGGCTCCATATAGACTGCAAACAATAAGGGGGAGAGGGGGGCACCCCTGACGAGTTTCCCTAGATAAATCAAAAGAGTGTGAAAGAGAACCATTAAGAATCAGTCTCGCTGATGGGCCCCCGATACAATAACTTGTCCCACTCCAGAAAATGCCCGCCCAGACCCATTTTTTCCATTACTGGCCATAAGAAGCCCCACTCCACCCTGTCAAATGTTTTAGTAGCATCAAGAGACAGGATGGAGCGGGGCCCGGGACAATCCGCCTGAATAGCAGCAAATACCTTTTGAATGTTGTCATGGACAGTTTTACTTGGCATAAAACCTCCTTGCTCCTCCCCTATAAGGTTAGTTATTACAGATTTTAATCTCAAGGCCAGGATTTTAGCCAGTAGTTTGACGTCCGTATTCAGGAGGGATATAGGGCGATAAGATAAAATCTCAACGGGGTCCTTGCCCCTCTTTTTAATTAACACTATATGGGCTTCTCTCATTGTCTGCGGTAGCATCCCTCCCCTAAAGGATTCATTAAAAACGTCCAGGAGAATGGGCAAGACGACACCAGAAAAATTCCTATAGAATTGAAAAGGGAGTCCATCGGCCCCAGGAGAAGAATTGCCTACAAAGGTACTAAGAGACTCACTAAGTTCAGCCAGGGTGATGTCCCCACACAAGAGCTCCCTCTGTTCCCGAGTCAGCTCTGGTAAGGCAAGTTTACTCAAAAAAAAGAGTATGTTTATTGGCACCAACCGGTGCCTCAGAGCTATATAATGAGGAGAAGAAGGAGACAATTTCCTCCTTTATCTTTACATCCACATTTGTTACCATCCCACCCTGGGTTTTGATGGCAGAAATAGAAGTCTTTTCTTGATTACCCTTAAGAATATTTGCAAGAATTTTATTTGGTTTGCCCCCTGCAATAAACTTTCTTTGGCCCTGAAAAATTTTTTTGTTGTTGTGCCTTTTCTTTTAAAATAGCCTCATATTTATTCTGGGCTTCTTGTAGTGCTGCCCAAGACTCTTGGGAGTTGCATTGTTCATACACTAATTTTTTAGCTTCCACTTCAACAACTGCTTCCAGAATATCCTTAAAAAAGACCCCACTCATATAAGCCTTCATGGCATCCCAGGCAATTATAACCGAAGTGGAAGATTTATTAGCTGACCAAAACCATAATATTTCCCTACAAAACTCTTCATTCTTATTTAATACCGTGAACCAATGCGAATTTATCTTAAATGGACCAGAGACCCGGGATTTATGAAAAAGTTATTTCTAGGGAGATCGGGGAGTGGTCAGAAACCGATCTAGGTTCCACCCTAATTTTCTTTATATAGGACACAGAGTTTTCATCACAGATCACTAAATCTATCCTAGAGGCCGCTTGATGGAAAGCACTAAAGCAGGTAAAACCCCTCGTAGAAGGATACAACTTTTGCCATGCATCGACCCAGCCCGTCTCAGAGCAAAACCTCTTGAGAGGGGTTGGGTCAAGGCCCCACCCAGAGCGCCTCCCTCTACGATCTTTTTGACTATCCCATACACCATTATAGTCGCCCATTGAATAGAGGGCAACATAATCCTTGTTACTCGCAAACCCAACCAAGGCTTCCAAAACTTCCAATACTCCACTTAGCTTGCCATAAAGAAAAACATAGCGGCCCTCTAGATCAATTTTCTTACAATAAAGATCGAAGTCGACCATTTTATGCACATAAACTGAGACGCCCGAGGAATAAGATGACAGGGTAGAGTGAAATTCATATTTGGCCCACCTTTTGCTAACAATTTCAATATCCCTAGGAATATGGGTCTCAACCAGAGCAACTATTGCAGGAAGATGTCTTATGATTACACCCATAATTGCATGTTTCTTAACCCTGTCAGCCATTCCCCTGACGTTCCAGGTCAAAATTCGAACGATAGACATTCAATGAGAAAAAAAAGAAAGAAAAAAAAAAAAAAAAGGGAGAAATCAGAAAAAAAAAACCTCCTCCGTCCAGGACCCCCCCCCCTCCAATGTTGCCAAAGTACATAGCAACTCATCCTATACCAATAACACCCTACCTCCCCCCCCCTCCACTGAGAATTACATCACAAAGATTTAATAATACATGGTAATTCATGATCCCTGATAGGAAAAGGCTATTATCATTTTATGCCCTCTGCCTCAATCCAATCATTCACCTCCCCAGAGGAGGCAAAGAAGTGGAGGGAGTTCTTATTCACCACCTGAAGACGGGCCAGGAACAACAGAGAGAAAGAAAGTCCAGTGTCAGACAAACGTTTTTTGACCTCCCTATAGGAGGCGCTCTTAGCTTGCGTGTTTCTGGAGAAGTCTGGGTAAAAAAAATTTTTTGAACCATTCCAAGAAACGTCCCCCTTTACTCTTGCTAACTTTAGAAGGGCATCCCTGTCAGAGGAGCAGAGGATTTTGATTAACATTGTACGGGGAGAACTCCCCGCAGGAGGTTTCTTTCCTGGAATCCTGTGGGCTTTCCAACCCAAACAGAGGTGAAAAAGAATCTGCTCCAAATAAATCAGTTAGCCATTTCTGACAAAAGTCAACTGGGGATTCCCCCTCCGGTAATCCCACTATACGGACATTAGATCTGCGGGATCGATCCTCCAAGTCATTCAGCTTATCCTTTAGACCCACATTATCCTTCTTTAATATATTCATCTCCTTATGAACCTGGACCTTAGAGCTCTCCAATGGGAAGATTTGTTTTTCCATCACAGCCATTTTGTCACGAATGTTGGAAAGGTCTTGCCGTACCAGCATTATATCAGATGATACTGTCCCCATCTGGGTGGTTAGCAATGCTATAGCCTGACTGCATTTGGAGATTTCTGCCAGGATCTCCTTTAAAACTGCTGGGTCCGTACCGACTCTATGACCTGGGTCCCCATCAGATAAATCAGGCTGGAGTGCAGAGGTCCAGAGGTGATTATATACTTAGCCGAAGGCCGTATACTTTACAGTCTTTCCGGACCAATGGGTGGGAGGGGGGGGCGCTACCAATCTCAACCACACAGGAGATTTTCACCAAGCCCGCCGAGGAGGTAGAAGAAGAGAGAGTGCCCACGGGTCACCTCACCGAGGTCCACAAATCAGTAGGTCTTCGGGCATAAACCTTAAAGGGAGCAATTCAGAGAGGGACAAGCAATAAGCTCCAGATCGGAGAGCATAAACAGGCGAGACACATCAGCAGTCTTTTAAAAAAAACAATGAAGAGGACTTTACATATCATAGACCAAGTTTGCTTATTATATCTGCCGCCAACCAGTCACTCGGGACAACCACAGGGAGCCAAGCGCACAATACCTTGGCAGGATTAATGTCCGGGGTACGAGCCGAGAACCAGAGCTGCGCTGCTCCACTGCCGCGCTCACCACATACTGCAACGTCTCAGACCTCCCTTCAATGACCCCCGGTGGATTCAACGCTGATGCCGTCCTCGACTCTCATAGGTGCCGTGAGTCAGCTGACACAGTCCCGTGTCACCACACGTGACCGCCAGCGGGCTCCATAGGCGTGCGAGTCCACAGTTCCCCCATCAGCTGGCACCAGAGGCATCTCCGCCACCGGAGGACACCACCACCTCCATTCCGGGCTCCCTCAATACATCCCGGGCAGCATTTCCACAGGCAAGTCGGGCACCAGGGATCAGACCTCCTCGTGGAGGAGAGGGGAGGGGCCCGGACGTGTGGCTCCTACGTCATGCCGCTGGTCCGCCCTCCCCAAAAATGCCTGCCAGATTATTACAGATCACCACATTTCACTAGGGTGTGAACGGCCGCTGACAGGGGCCAGAGTGTTTATCTCTGCCTGGTCCTCCTTGCCTGAGCATTGTAGGATCCTCCTGTTCCTGAGCAAAGATGTGTTCCAGCTGTTATCTTCTTTTAAGGCTTAAGACCTACAGGGCACTTTGACTCCGCTCTCTGGTGTGACCCAAAGCCAAATCAGTTTGGTATCAAAGTGTCCACATCTGCTGTCCATTACAATACATGAAAAAAGGCAGCTAATATATATTATTCAGCAAGCCCCAAAACTGCATTCCAGGAATCTTTCACATAAAATGGAGGGGTTCATCCAACCAAACCCCTTGACTTACTGATACGGACAATAGTGGAAATTGGTTGTTTTCTTAGAACACCATCCATTGATGATTATTCCCACACCACCAGTGATTGGGTTGCGTTTAGCACTGGGCCATAAAAGCAAAAACAATTTTTTTCTTATACATAGGGGTATAAGCACCCCAGAATCTGTTCTGCACTTTCTCCTAAGTACGTCAGTACCCCATGTGACCAGTGGGCCTATAGCAGGGCTCGGAAGGATAGGGGTGCCATTAATAGTTTGGATATTGCTGGGATGGTTTTAGGGTACCTTATCACATATACACAACCCCCGATATACCAGTACAGTGGGAAACCCTGACAGGAGACCCCATTTTGTAATTTACACCCCTCAAGCAATTCAGGGGTCTACTAGAACTTAACTTATTGTCATCAAAAAACTTTGCAGAAATCAGTAGTTTTTCAGTTCTCTATACAATGTCCGAAATCATCTGCAAATCGCAAGAAAATCACTAAAAAACTACGGAACTTGTAAATGCGTTCTTATGTTCACACGCTGTAAAATAAAGACCGCCATTGTAATTTAAAATACTGTTTGTTCATGATTTCCATTGAAGTCTGTGGAAACAACGGCTGTTGGTTCACACAATGTATAGAATAACGGCCGCTGTTTGCCATGTCAATAATTTGCTACCAATATTAAACTTATTCCCACCCAAAGGGATCATCATGAACCTGAAATAGAATAATGTACCAATTATTGCAGCTTCTTTGTTATGCTGGGAGGGCTAATCTGAGGACAAGTTACTGATGATCTCACAGTGATTATCCCTCCCGGCATCACAGAGTGCAGGAACAGCCGGCCAGGGACTTGTTTACATCAGCCGTCTCAGAAGGGAGGAGGGGGAGACAGAGAAAAGCTCACACACAGATTTTTGTGTCTTCAGCAGAAAGCAGCAGCTGAGAACTGGGGAAAGGAGACTGGATAGATAATAACAAGTATGGAAGAAATTGTTAGACAGGCTGAATCATCCCCCCTCTTGCAGACTTCTACCTGAGTTGATTACCCCTTTAACATCACTCGGATCCTTACATTTTCCCTATTTTCTGTTTCTAACCCGTTATATTCAACTGAATTGATTTGCATTTAAGTTTCCATTTGCTGCCATATATCCCACCCTCTGACCGCCGCCATTACCATCCAGTGGTCTTAATATTATGGCTGATCAGTGTAGATAAAACTTAAGATTCAAGATGATCAGTGCCGCCTTCTATTCAACATATAAAATGTAAAAGAAAGGAGAGTACAGCAAACATATTGTCATACTGGGGTTACCTCAAAATAAGCCATAAATCCGGCCTCCTGAGTGTAGGGGGCCGCGGGACCTCCACCAGAAGTGGGAGCGCCAAGCCCATTGTTTGAGGGGTCCGAGAGTACAAAGGTTCGTCCATAGGCTGGAAATCCCACCATCAGCTTTTCTGGGTCAGCTCCATTATTCTTCCAGTAATTCATGGCGTAATCCTGAAATCAGAACAGAAAAAATCTGCCAATTCAGTTTGTAAGCGTTGACGGCTCTGTTGTCGCTATATAACTATCAATAATACTATTCTTCTTCTTCTTCTTCTTATTATTATTATTATTATTATTATTATTATTATTATGAAACACGAACTGGAGAGAATGGAACGGCTGCACATCCCATTTTTTTTCCCTGAACCGCATTATTATTATTATTATTATTATTATTATTATTTTCACATTGCTGAATATGCAGAGACTTCAAGCAGATTCCGCTGTGCAGCCTCCGCTTCAAGTTCCGCCTGTCCCATAGACTCAATGTTGTTCCACCGTCTGCCCAAAGAATTGACAATTGACGTTAGCAAATATCATAGAGTCTATGGGACGGGCAGAACTTGAAGCGGAGGCTGCGCGGCAGAATCTGCTTGAACCTTAACTTTATTATTTATGGGTTGTTACTAAATATACAGAAGGTAAAGGGAACCTACCACATTGAAATAGATATAGCCGCCCTGATCGGCTGGCCCCTGATACAGAGGGCTATCTTCTCCTGTAAATCCTTCCCATGAACCCCGTAAATCATACGTCATTACATTTATAAGGTCCAAGTACCTAGAGATGAATCAGAAAATGTTAGTGAAATAACTGGTTAATCCCATAGAGCTCGGTGAGACGTCCCAGTGAAATAGACCCACTGAGAGAGCTGTGGAATCTGATAGGCGTTCTCGATGGTGGACTTCCCAGCAGACACTGCAGCCGACATTAGAAGACGAGGCTTATTGGTTTGACTGGCTTCCTGCACGAATGCCTCATGCATTTCCTACAACACACAATGGTAGATACATTAGATCATTGGTAACGCGTCGTATTTTCACTACTTTGTGCATTTATTAGGCCATTTGCACAGTGGCAGTGTATGTCTGTGATGGGCTCCAAAAAATCTCCCAATCTTTGTGTCAAACACTTTCCTAGACACCAAGAAGGGCAAAAGTCCTCTGGCCACAGCATCATCCCTTCAATAGGAGTCTATGGGTGAGCTATGCTGCGGGATGCATCCATTATATGCTGGGTAATGCTCCTGACTCCGGAAAGGGGTACTCCGGTGGAAAAGGAAATTATTTCAAATCTATTTCTAAATTTGTAGATTACTTATTTATAAAAACATCAAATCAATTTTTTTTTTTTTTTGCAGGAGTACCTCTTTAACAGTCACTGCAGAACGCACGTTGAAACTAGCCTTATAATACTTATTCAGAGAATCCTTTCACCTGCAGCAGGACAGAGAATTGTTGCTGAGTTTGTGGGGGGCTCCCTCTGTCCGAGTCCCCAGGATACTCCCAGTCAATGTCCAATCCATCAAACCCATACTGTCTCAGAAACGTAATGACAGAGGTGATAAACGTCTGACGGTTTGCAGGACTCGATACCATGGTGTTAAACCTGCAGGAAATAAGAGAGAGATTGTACATTCACATCATTCTATACAGGGATCAATAACACGGTCACTCTGCCCATCTAAGGTGTGTGTACGTATAATATCACATGGGGGGAGGTTTAAATGTCACATGGGGATGTGTGTGTATATATTGCTGTGGCACAGGGCACTGGATACTGGTGTTAAACCAGCCAGTGCGCTCTGGTGTTTTGGGGCGACTTGTCATGGTGGCCAGGAGTGGTAACACCCCACCCCAGGACACACGGGCATCGGACCTTTGGTACTAGTGTGAGGTGTGGCAACAGAGGTGACACTTAAACATTGCTCAATGGAGAAGTCCGCTGAAAATTTTTATTTTTGTAGTGCCAACAAAAAGTTATACAAATCCCCAATATACACTTATTATGGGAAATGCTTATTACAGGCTTTTTTCCCTGCACTTACTACTGCATCAAGGCTTCACTTCCTGGATAACATGGTGATGTCACTTCCTGGATAGCATGGTGACGTCACTTCCTGGATAACATGGTGATGTCACTTCCTGGATAACATGGTGACGTCACTTCCTGGATAACATGGTGATCTTACGACCCGACTCCCAGAGCTGTGCAGGCTGTGGCTGCTGGAGAGGATGATGGCAGAGGGATGCTGAGGGACACAGGGCACTGGAGGGACACTGAGCATCCCCCTGCCATCATCCTCTCCAGCAGCCACAGCCCGCACAGCTCTGGGAGTCGTGACATCACCATGTTATCTAGGAAGTGACGTCGCCATGTTATCCAGGAAGTGACGTCGCCATGTCATCCAGGAAGTGACGCCGCCATGTTATCCAGGAAGTGACGTCACCATGTTATCCAGGAAGTGACGTCGCCATGTTATGCAGGAAGTGACATCACCATGCTATCCAGGAAGTGACGTCACCATGCTATCCAGGAAGTGACGTCGCCATGCTATCCAGGAAGTGACATCGCCATGTTCTCCAGGAAGTGACGTCACCATGTTATCCAGGAAGTGACATCACCATGTTATCCAGGAAGTGACGTCACCATGCTATCCAGGAAGTGACATCACCATGTTATCCAGGAAGTGAAGCCTTGATGCAGTAGTAAGTGCAGGGAAAAAGCCCTTTATATGCATTTCTCGTAATAAATGTATATTGGGAATTTGTATACCTTTTTTTGGGGGGGGGGAGGGGGGGTTAATACTTTTTCGCCAGACTTCTCCTTCAATTTTACTTGAAAATCTTGTCAGTGCAATACAGAAGCATATAGCAGTGCGATATGAAATGATATAGCGGTGCAATACAGAAGGATGTAACAGTGCGATACAGAAGGATATAATAGTGCTCTGGTACTGCAATAATCAGTACCAATAACAGCAGTTTGAGGTGAAGTAGAATAAGTAAGAAGAAGCTGTAGCAATAGATAGGGGCTGGAAAGGAGGTCTTGCCTAAATAGTCTTGTGCTCTGCCGGGATGTGCGTGAAGTGTGTGACTTGAAGAACGCCTCGTACTTGCATTTAGATAACTGTTGTGTATCTGACAGCCTTCTGCCACTCAGTATCGGTGACCGCCCTGATAGGTAGTACAAGGCCCAGGTCTCTGTCTCTGGGTGCAGATAACCAGTAGTTTCCTTCCTACGTAGTCGAGCGTAGTCAGTAGAGTGGCTAACCTGTATCTACTTCTCTACTGTGATTCAGCCCTTTTTTTCCTCCTCTTTCTCAAGGGGGTGACTGTCCTGAAATAAGGAATCCTCGGCGTAGGAAAGGGGGTTATTCCTGTAACTTCGGTTACCCTAGGGTTGGGTTCAGCAGTGAATCACTGCTGTAGTCTCTAGAACTGGAGAAAACAGGTCTTTACTCCTCTCTGTCTAAACCACAACTCAACTAAACTTGGGAAGGAAGTGGGGTGTGTGTGTGTGTGTGTGTCTGCACTAACTGAGACACCTGACAGAACTACTTTTACCTGGGTGTGTTAAAATAGAAGATACCCATAGTAGGACACTGCAATATCATATAGGAGGAGGGGTATATATCACATAGGGGGGCAGGTGGCAACATCCCTGGCTTGTACACATGATAAAAGTGCAGACTGGAATAATATTGGATAAAGGAATAGCTATTGATAGGCCTGCTTTATCCATAGGGTAGATGGTGCATTTGCATCCTGTGGTGTAGCTACAGCAGACACCTCACTATTTTACCTGGTTTGCACAGTTGCTTGCATACATAGGTCACACAGACCCATGGATACAGGCTGCTGCTTTATGGTATGCGCCAGAGCGGGGTGGGGGCCTGAGGCCTATCCCCAGTATGTCTGACATTCTGCCCGGATGCTCTAGCTGTAGTCTGCTGGGCCAAGGCCCCTCCCCTGGCCAAGTCAGAGATCCCCATTGTGGTGTCCCACCACGGGTGTTGCTAATATTTTACACCCCTCACAAAAGTCTCTATTTTAAGTCAAAGTGGTAATGAAGTAGTACCTAGGTTTTGCCACAAGATGTCGCTACTGTATGTAACTGTACTTGTATATTGCACTGCTGTAGTAACTAATGGTTTATTGTTTGTTATGATCTGTGCACCAATGAGAGCCGCCTTTTCTTCTCTGCCTATCTCTGTGCTCATTTCTCTTTATACTTTCTTCTCCACCACTCACAGGAGACATTACACCTCCTGTAGGAAGTCGTCACATGGGGAGGGGAAGTACACACCCACACTATTCGCTGGTAGTGGATAGACGCACATGTGAGACGCAGACACCAGTTTCTTGAAAGCAGCACTTCTACACACAGTGTTAAGCTACTTGAGAGGGGACAAGGGGACATGCCGAGAACACGTCTAAAAGTGCAGGACAGTATCCTGATAACAAGAGGAACTTATCCGGATAGAGCAAAGTTGCTAGAAGCCTACGTACTCTATCTTGCATTATCAGAAAATCCTGACCACTCTGCTCATCCCAGGTAACAAGGTCTGGGGCTTTTGCTGCCACCCTAATAGGACGGGTCACCCGACACTGTAGGACAAAAAGGTGGTACACGACAACAAAGGTCGAAACACGGGCACAAGTATACTACTTCCAAGTCTTCAGTTTTTTACTTCTACTTCTTCTAAAGTTCCAGCAGAGCACACTTCTACATTGGGTTGGGACTCTTACGGTAAACCTTCTCTCCACTGTTCTGAACTTGCAGCACAAACTCCTCTCCACTGTTCTCAGCTCACTCTGCTTCTCAGCGCATAGCCAAGTCAGTTCAGCTCAAGTCAGTACAGATTCTGTTCAGTCATGTCTACCGTCTATGGTCAACTATTGTATAAAGTGTTCTCACAGTAAAGATTTATTTATGGTAACAGGACTTGCGCAGTAGATACACCATCCTTGGGTCATCTCTCCTTTCTGTGGGTGGCGGCACCGATAGTCCGGATGGGTCACAACTCCATTCCGGATGACTGTGATAAGTACCCAAGGGACCCCCTCCTAGCTTGGCAGGTCACCGACCACAGGGCAAAGGGTATAGCCAGCCTCCCTAAAATAAAAGCAGGTGTGCCCAACTGGCACTGGCATCGTGACAGTACAACTATAGGCTGAGCTATTCTCCGACCAACCACCACATATCTGGCAAGTAACCAGCCGAATGCCCACGCGGCCGTTATGACATGGGGATTACTGTATGTTGTGCTATTACCCTGAGGTCCCGTAGTTCCAGCCTCCGACAGAGAGAAGGGTTTTCAGTTCACTATTACTGTAAAAAAAAACAGCAAGAGGTTACATAAATTTATTAATGCCGGATCATGTAAGTGCAAATAATAGTTATTATTAAAGGGTAACTATGTTTTGTGGGCGGTAGGATACGCTGTGAGAAAACCTGACAATTGTCATCAAAAGCTGCTGGAAGAAATCCGTACCTGCCTGCATGGGGAGCGCGGCGGGAGCGGTGCAGCAGGTTTACTCACAGCGGGTCCTGACGCTCACAAAAAATTATAGTTACTCTAGATACAGCATATACGGAATGATAAAACAATGATGAGTATATGCTTATGCAGATGTATAATAATACACAACACTAAGGAGACCTTTATGCTTTGTGCACTATAAACATGCTGCCCGAAAATCTCCAGTCCATGCCCGAAGGTTATCATTAGGTGCACGGCCTTCATAGATCTTGTGCAGATTGTGCACTGGAGTACTGCTGCGCAATTCTTTCTGTAAAAGCTAAAAAATGGCACATGATAAATCTAACTAATAAAGTAACTAACGTGAAACAACGACCCCACCATGCCCCTTCAAGTGAAAAATGGCAAAAATGGCACGAGCCGCGTAAACAGCTCAAAAATGGCGCAAACATCTTGATAAATGTTACTTAAAAGTTTATGCTGGTGCAAAAATTTCAAATTAGCAAAAATAATAACACAAAGACAACAAACAAATGTGCTTCTAAACGGCTGAAAAATGACAACAGTTTAGGCTAGCGCTCTGCGGCTGCTCCCTTGCAGAATTTTGGGCCGTTGTTTTAAGCCTTAAAGGCCTTAAAAAAACAGACAAAAAGGCAAAAAACCTGATATAAACACCAGCTGCCTTTCTGCTCTTGTTTCATTTCTCCCAACTGGTTCAAATAACAGCGGATAAAACAGGTGTGTGCAACGATCAGCCGAATTCCACCTGTCACTTAGGACCCTAGTACACGGGACAGTTATCGTGCAAATTATCGTTATATTGTTCAAATTGAAACTGTAATCATTCAGTGTAAAGGCAGGCAACGGTCCAACAACGTTTGTTTGGTGGTGCTGACACCAAAATCCTCATTGTTTATCATTCGCTGTAATTCCGCATCCGTTCGCTAATCATTCAGTGTAATTCCGCATCCGTTTGCTAATCATTCAGTGTAATTCCGCATCCGTCCGCTAATCATTCAGTGTAATTCCGCATCCGTCCGCTAATCATTCAGTGTAATTCCGCATCCTTTTGCTAATCATTCGCTGTAATCCCGCATCCGTCCGCTAATCATTCAGTGTAATCCCGCATCCGTTCGCTAATCATTCAGTGTAATTCTGCATCCGTTCGCTAATCATTCAGTGTAATTCTGCATCCGTTCGCTAATCATTCAGTGTAATTCTGCATCCGTTCGCTAATCATTCAGTGTAATTCTGCATCCGTTCGCTAATCATTCAGTGTAATCCCGCATCCGTTTGCTAATCATTCAGTGTAATTCCGCATCCGTCCGCTAATCATTCAGTGTAATCCTGCATCCGTTTGCTAATCATTCAGTGTAATTCCGCATCCGTTTGCTAATCATTCAGTGTAATTCCGCATCCGTCCGCTAATCATTCACTGTAATTCCGCATCTGTTCGCTAATCATTCAGTGTAATTCCGCATCCGTCCGCTAATCATTCAGTGTAATTCCGCATCCGTTTGCTAATCATTCAGTGTAATTCCGCATCCGTTTGCTAATCATTCAGTGTAATTCCGCATCCGTCCGCTAATCATTCAGTGTAATTCCGCATCCGTTTGCTAATCATTCAGTGTAATCCCGCATCCGTTTGCTAATCATTCAGTGTAATTCCGCATCCGTTTGCTAATCATTCAGTGTAATTCCGCATCCGTCCGCTAATCATTCGCTGTAATTCCGCATCCGTTCGCTAATCATTCAGTGTAATTCCGCATCCGTTTGCTAATTATTCAGTGTAATTCCGCATCCGTTTGCTAATCATTCAGTGTAATTTCGTATCCGTTTGCTAATCATTCAGTGTAATCCCGCATCCGTCCGCTAATCATTCAGTGTAATTCCGCATCCGTTTGCTGATCATTCAGTGTAATTCCTCATCCGTTTGCTAATCATTCAGTGTAATTTCGTATCCGTTTGCTAATCATTCAGTGTAATCCCACATCCGTTTGCTAATCATTCAGTGTAATTCCGCATCCGTCCGCTAATCATTCGCTGTAATTCCGCATCCGTTCGCTAATCATTCACTGTAATTCCGCATCCGTTTGCTAATCATTCAGTGTAATTCCGCATCCGTTTGCTAATCATTCAGTGTAATTCTGCATTGTTCCTCCATTTGCCGGGATGAGACGGGGTAAACGATCGTAGTAACTAACGACTATCTGTCTGTGTAATATGGGGAAGCATTTCGGTTTCATGATAAACCATCTCGTTTATCATTACAAATCGCTTTGTCTAATAGGACCCTTAGTATTCGGCGTAAGCCCATCCCTGTTTAGTCTAATGGTGTGTTTACACAGACAGATTTATTTGACAGATTTTTGAAGCCAAAGCCAGGCATGGATTTGAAAAGAGGAGAAATTTCATTGTTTCCTTTATGACCTGCTCCCTGTCTATAGTCTGTTCCTGGCTTTGGCTTCATAAACCTGTCTGTGTAAACGTGCCTTAACACTGATAGAAAACTTGTCTCTGATAGAAGAGTCTAGTTGCTGATAGAATTGTATGGAAGAATACATTGTGTATGGGCATCATACAGAGCCGCTGTTAGGTGACGGCACATTTGCACACTATGATGCCATCACTGTAAGGCTGCACCCCGTTTGCCCCGTGTTGGGGGATTCCCATAAATAAGATCTTTCTTTTCTGTTCCATAATATGAAACCTAATAACATAAACACATGATCCCAATTGGTGGTACTTTCTGTTAACAAGACTGGAGTGCTATCAGTAGTAACTATAGTATTTCTCATAGGGTGATACCAATGGTAATAATAATAATAATAATAATAATAATAATCTTTACCCCATTGGGTTTTCCTTTTATGAATGGGTCTTATATATTATCCAGTGATTCATTTCTTAACCCTTTTTAGGCCTACGGTGATATTACTCCTCACACTCTGTAAATCGCGTGAAGCTGCAGGCGCTATCTAGAACTCCCTTCACAATCGCCTTCCGAGAGCCATAACTATTTTTTTTTTTCGTTGATGTTGATGAGGTTCTTTTTTTTCTCTGGGGTGGATTTTGATGTAACTGACTGATAAGTAGTAGTTATAGCAGGTGCCCGGCTATCATACTGATCCTGAGCACCTCCATATTCTGATGTTGGCGTAAAAAGGCAAAAATGTGGACAGATGTGGCCCCATTCATTTCTATGGCCCTATACACACGTCAGTATCTTTTCCACGTATGTGTTGTAAGTTGGAAATAATTGACAAATCTGTATAACTTTCTGACATTGGTTAAGTTAAAAACCTTTTATTTTTTTTATTCCCGGAGTACCCCTTTAATAAGGTAGTAATAGGGTAGTTAAGTAGAGGAACTAAGTAAATGAGAGTAATAGAATAAATGTACTTACTAGTTCTTGAGGGCGTTAAAGGAAGCATAGAGAGTTGGATCGTTCCATTCAAACGTCTGGATCTGGTTGTTGGTCATGGTGGCAAACGCGTAAATCAGGTGAGTGCACATGCAGGGGTCCACATCATCTGGCATGTACTTGGCTGCACCAGGGTAATACTGAGCCCAGTTGGTAAAGTAACAAACCAACTTGACAGAAGAGCCTACAAGCAGAATGTTAGAAAAATGAATAAAATATTAAGGACAAAACCTCAAAATGCTGAGTATGTGTATACAGCTAAATGTACAGAAGTGCATCTGTATACCTATATACACCTGGTCACTCTGAGCATGAGGTCCTGCTGCAAGGGGATTAGAACTTGAGGAAAGTGGCATGTACACGTGTGTGATAGTATAGCGGCATGTACACGTCTGTGATAGTATAGCGGCATGTACACGTCAGTGATAGTATAGCGGCATGTACACGTGTGTGATAGTATAGCGGCATGTACACGTCTGTGATAGTATAGCGGCATGTACACGTGTGTGATAGTATAGCGGCATGTACACGTGTGTGATAGTATAGGGGCATGTACACGTGTGTCATAGTATAGCAGCATGTACACGTGTGTCATAGTATAGCGGCATGTATACATGTGTGTCATAGTATATATGCATCTGTATACCTACATACACCTGGTCACTCTGAGCATGAGGTCCTGCTGCAAGGGGTTTGGAACTTGAGGAAAGTGGCATGTACACGTGTGTGATAGTATAGCGGCATGTACACGTGTGTGATAGTATAGCGGCATGTATACGTGTGTGATAGTATAGCGGCATGTACACGTGTGTGATAGTATAGCGGCATGTACACGTGTGTGATAGTATAGCATCATGTACACGTCTGTGAAAGTATAGCGGCATGTACAAGTGTGTGATAGTATAGCGGCATGTACACGTGTGTGATAGTATAGCGGCATGTAGATGTGTCTGTGATAGTATAGCGGCATGTACACGTGTGTGATAGTATAGCGGCATGTAGATGTGTCTGTGATAGTATAGCGGCATGTACACGTCTGTGATAGTATAGCGGCATGTAGATGTGTCTGTGATAGTATAGCGGCATGTACACGTGTGTGATAGTATAACGGCATGTACAGGTGTGTGATAGTATAGCGGCATGTACACGTGTGTGATAGTATAGCGGCATGTACACGTGTGTGATAGTATAGCGGCATGTACACGTGTGTGATAGTATAGCGGCATGTACACGTGTGTGATAGTATAGCGGCATGTACAGGTGTGTGATAGTATAGCAGCATGTACACGTCTGTGATAGTATAGCGGCATGTACACGTGTGTGATAGTATAGCGGCATGTACACGTGTGTGATAGTATAGCGGCATGTACACGTGTGTGATAGTATAGCGGCATGTATACGTGTGTGTGATAGTATAGCGGCATGTACACGTGTGTGATAGTATAGCGGCATGTACAGGTGTGTGATAGTATAGCGGCATGTACACGTGTGTGATAGTATAGCGGCATGTACACGTCTGTGATAGTATAGCAGCATGTACACGTGTGTGATAGTATAGCGGCATGTACACGTGTGTGATAGTATAGCGGCATGTACACGTGTGTGATAGTATAGCGGCATGTACACGTGTGTGATAGTATAGCGGCACGTACACGTCTGTGATAGTATAGCGGCATGTACACGTGTGTGATAGTATAGCGGCATGTATACGTGTGTGATAGTATAGCGGCATGTACACGTCAGTGATAGTATAGCGGCATGTACACGTGTGTGATAGTATAGCGGCATGTACACGTGTGTGATAGTATAGCGGCATGTACAGGTGTGTGATAGTATAGCGGCATGTACAGGTGTGTGATAGTATAGCGGCATGTACACGTGTGTGATAGTATAGCGGCATGTATACGTGTGTGATAGTATAGCGGCATGTACAGGTGTGTGATAGTATAGCAGCATGTACACGTGTGTGATAGTATAGCGGCATGTACAAGTGTGTGATAGTATAGCGGCATGTACACGTGTGTGATAGTATAGCGGCATGTACACGTGTGTGATAGTATAGCGGCATGTACACGTTTGTGATAGTATAGCGGCATGTACACGTGTGTGATAGTATAGCGGCATGTACACGTGTGTCATAGTATAGCGGCATGTATACATGTGTGTCATAGTATATATGCATCTGTATACCTACATACACCTGGTCACTCTGAGCATGAGGTCCTGCTGCAAGGGGTTTAGAACTTGAGGAAAGTGGCATGTACACGTCTGTGATAGTATAGCGGCATGTACACGTGTGTGATAGTATAGCGGCATGTATACGTGTGTGATAGTATAGCGGCATGTACACGTGTGTGATAGTATAGCGGCATGTATACGTGTGTGATAGTATAGCGGCATGTACACGTGTGTGATAGTATAGCGGCATGTACACGTGTGTGATAGTATAGCGGCATGTACACGTGTGTGATAGTATAGCGGCATGTACACGTCTGTGATAGTATAGCGGCATGTACACGTGTGTGATAGTATAGCGGCATGTAGATGTGTGTGATAGTATAGCGGCATGTACACGTGTGTGATAGTATAGCGGCATGTATACGTGTGTGATAGTATAGCGGCATGTACACGTGTGTGATAGTATAGCGGCATGTACACGTGTGTGATAGTATAGCGGCATGTAGATGTGTGTGATAGTATAGCGGCATGTACACGTGTGTGATAGTATAGCGGCATGTATACGTGTGTGATAGTATAGCGGCATGTACACGTGTGTGATAGTATAGCGGCATGTACACGTGTGTGATAGTATAGCGGCATGTACACGTGTGTGATAGTATAGCGGCATGTACATGTGTGTCATAGTATAGCGGCATGTACAGGTGTGTGATAGTATAGCGGCATGTACACGTGTGTGACAGTATAGCGGCATGTACACGTGTGTGATAGTATAGCGGCATGTATACGTGTGATAGTATAGCGGCATGTACATGTGTGTCATAGTATAGCGGCATGTACAGGTGTGTGATAGTATAGCGGCATGTACACGTGTGTGACAGTATAGCGGCATGTACACGTCCGATAGTATAGCGGCATGTACACGTGTGTGATAGTATAGCGGCATGTACACGTGTGTGATAGTATAGCGGCATGTACACATCTGATAGTATAGCGGCATGTACACGTGTGTGATAGTATAGCGGCATGTACACGTCTGTGATAGTATAGCGGCATGTACAGGTCTGTGATAGTATAGCGGCATGTACAGGTGTGTGATAGTATAGCGGCATGTACACGTGTGTGATAGTATAGCGGCATGTACACGTGTGTGATAGTATAGCGGCATGTACACGTGTGTGATAGTATAGCGGCATGTACAGGTGTGTGATAGTATAGCGGCATGTACACGTGTGTGATAGTATAGCGGCATGTACACGTGTGTGATAGTATAGCGGCATGTATACGTTTGTGTGATAGTATAGCGGCATGTACACGTCAGTGATAGTATAGCGGCATGTACACGTGTGTGATAGTATAGGGGCATGTACACGTGTGTCATAGTATAGCGGCATGTACACGTGTGTCATAGTATAGCGGCATGTATACATGTGTGTCATAGTATATATGCATCTGTATACCTACATACACCTGGTCACTCTGAGCATGAGGTCCTGCTGCAAGGGGTTTAGAACTTGAGGAAAGTGGCATGTACACGTGTGTGATAGTATAGCGGCATGTACACGTGTGTGATTAGTATAGCGGCATGTACACGTGTGTGATAGTATAGCGGCATGTACACGTGTGTGATAGTATAGCGGCATGTACACGTGTGTGATAGTATAGCGGCATGTACAGGTGTGTGATAGTATAGCGGCATGTACACGTGTGTGATAGTATAGCGGCATGTACACGTGTGTGATAGTATAGCGGCATGTACACGTGTGTGATAGTATAGCGGCATGTATACGTTTGTGTGATAGTATAGCGGCATGTACACGTCAGTGATAGTATAGCGGCATGTACACGTGTGTGATAGTATAGCGGCATGTACACGTCTGTGATAGTATAGCGGCATGTACACGTGTGTGATAGTATAGCGGCATGTACACGTGTGTGATAGTATAGGGGCATGTACACGTGTGTCATAGTATAGCGGCATGTACACGTGTGTCATAGTATAGCGGCATGTATACATGTGTGTCATAGTATATATGCATCTGTATACCTACATACACCTGGTCACTCTGAGCATGAGGTCCTGCTGCAAGGGGTTTGGAACTTGAGGAAAGTGGCATGTACACGTGTGTGATAGTATAGCGGCATGTACACGTGTGTGATAGTATAGCGGCATGTATACGTGTGTGACAGTATAGCGGCATGTACACGTGTGTGATAGTATAGCGGCATGTACACGTGTGTGATAGTATAGCGGCATGTATACGTGTGTGATAGTATAGCGGCATGTACACGTCAGTGATAGTATAGCGGCATGTACACGTGTGTGATAGTATAGCGGCATGTACACGTGTGTGATAGTATAGCGGCATGTACACGTGTGTGATAGTATAGCGGCATGTACAGGTGTGTGATAGTATAGCGGCATGTACAGGTGTGTGATAGTATAGCGGCATGTACACGTGTGTGATAGTATAGCGGCATGTATACGTGTGTGATAGTATAGCGGCATGTACAGGTGTGTGATAGTATAGCAGCATGTACACGTGTGTGATAGTATAGCGGCATGTACAAGTGTGTGATAGTATAGCGGCATGTACACGTGTGTGATAGTATAGCGGCATGTACACGTATGTGATAGTATAGCGGCATGTACACGTTTGTGATAGTATAGCGGCATGTACACGTGTGTGATAGTATAGCGGCATGTACACGTGTGTCATAGTATAGCGGCATGTATACATGTGTGTCATAGTATATATGCATCTGTATACCTACATACACCTGGTCACTCTGAGCATGAGGTCCTGCTGCAAGGGGTTTAGAACTTGAGGAAAGTGGCATGTACACGTCTGTGATAGTATAGCGGCATGTACACGTGTGTGATAGTATAGCGGCATGTATACGTGTGTGATAGTATAGCGGCATGTACACGTGTGTGATAGTATAGCGGCATGTATACGTGTGTGATAGTATAGCGGCATGTACACGTGTGTGATAGTATAGCGGCATGTACACGTGTGTGATAGTATAGCGGCATGTACACGTGTGTGATAGTATAGCGGCATGTACATGTGTGTCATAGTATAGCGGCATGTACAGGTGTGTGATAGTATAGCGGCATGTACACGTGTGTGACAGTATAGCGGCATGTACACGTGTGTGATAGTATAGCGGCATGTATACGTGTGATAGTATAGCGGCATGTACATGTGTGTCATAGTATAGCGGCATGTACAGGTGTGTGATAGTATAGCGGCATGTACACGTGTGTGACAGTATAGCGGCATGTACACGTCCGATAGTATAGCGGCATGTACACGTGTGTGATAGTATAGCGGCATGTACACGTGTGTGATAGTATAGCGGCATGTACACATCTGATAGTATAGCGGCATGTACACGTGTGTGATAGTATAGCGGCATGTACACGTCTGTGATAGTATAGCGGCATGTACAGGTCTGTGATAGTATAGCGGCATGTACAGGTGTGTGATAGTATAGCGGCATGTACACGTGTGTGATAGTATAGCGGCATGTACACGTGTGTGATAGTATAGCGGCATGTACACGTGTGTGATAGTATAGCGGCATGTACAGGTGTGTGATAGTATAGCGGCATGTACACGTGTGTGATAGTATAGCGGCATGTACACGTGTGTGATAGTATAGCGGCATGTATACGTTTGTGTGATAGTATAGCGGCATGTACACGTCTGTGATAGTATAGCGGCATGTACAGGTCTGTGATAGTATAGCGGCATGTACACGTGTGTGATAGTATAGCGGCATGTATACGTGTGTGATAGTATAGCGGCATGTACAGGTGTGTGATAGTATAGCAGCATGTACACGTGTGTGATAGTATAGCGGCATGTACAAGTGTGTGATAGTATAGCGGCATGTACACGTGTGTGATAGTATAGCGGCATGTACACGTATGTGATAGTATAGCGGCATGTACACGTTTGTGATAGTATAGCGGCATGTACACGTGTGTCATAGTATAGCGGCATGTACACGTGTGTCATAGTATAGCGGCATGTATACATGTGTGTCATAGTATATATGCATCTGTATACCTACATACACCTGGTCACTCTGAGCATGAGGTCCTGCTGCAAGGGGTTTAGAACTTGAGGAAAGTGGCATGTACACGTGTGTGATAGTATAGCGGCATGTACACGTGTGTGATTAGTATAGCGGCATGTACACGTGTGTGATAGTATAGCGGCATGTACACGTGTGTGATAGTATAGCGGCATGTACACGTGTGTGATAGTATAGCGGCATGTACAGGTGTGTGATAGTATAGCGGCATGTACACGTGTGTGATAGTATAGCGGCATGTACACGTGTGTGATAGTATAGCGGCATGTACACGTGTGTGATAGTATAGCGGCATGTATACGTTTGTGTGATAGTATAGCGGCATGTACACGTCAGTGATAGTATAGCGGCATGTACACGTGTGTGATAGTATAGCGGCATGTACACGTCTGTGATAGTATAGCGGCATGTACACGTGTGTGATAGTATAGCGGCATGTACACGTGTGTGATAGTATAGGGGCATGTACACGTGTGTCATAGTATAGCGGCATGTACACGTGTGTCATAGTATAGCGGCATGTATACATGTGTGTCATAGTATATATGCATCTGTATACCTACATACACCTGGTCACTCTGAGCATGAGGTCCTGCTGCAAGGGGTTTGGAACTTGAGGAAAGTGGCATGTACACGTGTGTGATAGTATAGCGGCATGTACACGTGTGTGATAGTATAGCGGCATGTATACGTGTGTGACAGTATAGCGGCATGTACACGTGTGTGATAGTATAGCGGCATGTACACGTGTGTGATAGTATAGCATCATGTACACGTCTGTGAAAGTATAGCGGCATGTACAAGTGTGTGATAGTATAGCGGCATGTACACGTGTGTGATAGTATAGCGGCATGTAGATGTGTCTGTGATAGTATAGCGGCATGTACACGTGTGTGATAGTATAGCGGCATGTAGATGTGTCTGTGATAGTATAGCGGCATGTACACGTGTGTGATAGTATAACGGCATGTACAGGTGTGTGATAGTATAGCGGCATGTACACGTGTGTGATAGTATAGCGGCATGTACAGGTGTGTGATAGTATAGCGGCATGTACACGTGTGTGATAGTATAGCGGCATGTACACGTGTGTGATAGTATAGCGGCATGTACAGGTGTGTGATAGTATAGCAGCATGTACACGTCTGTGATAGTATAGCGGCATGTACACGTGTGTGATAGTATAGCGGCATGTACACGTGTGTGATAGTATAGCGGCATGTACACGTGTGTGATAGTATAGCGGCATGTATACGTGTGTGTGATAGTATAGCGGCATGTACACGTGTGTGATAGTATAGCGGCATGTACAGGTGTGTGATAGTATAGCGGCATGTACACGTGTGTGATAGTATAGCGGCATGTACACGTCTGTGATAGTATAGCGGCATGTACACGTGTGTGATAGTATAGCGGCATGTACACGTGTGTGATAGTATAGCGGCATGTACACGTGTGTGATAGTATAGCGGCATGTACACGTGTGTGATAGTATAGCGGCACGTACACGTCTGTGATAGTATAGCGGCATGTACACGTGTGTGATAGTATAGCGGCATGTACACGTGTGTGATAGTATAGCGGCATGTAGATGTGTCTGTGATAGTATAGCGGCATGTACACGTGTGTGATAGTATAGCGGCATGTACACGTCTGTGATAGTATAGCGGCATGTACATGTGTGTGATAGTATAGCGGCATGTACATGTGTGTGATAGTATAGCGGCATGTACACGTGTGTGATAGTATAGCGGCATGTACACGTCAGTGATAGTATAGCGGCATGTACACGTGTGTGATAGTATAGCGGCATGTACACGTGTGTGATAGTATAGCGGCATGTACAGGTGTGTGATAGTATAGCAGCATGTACACGTGTGTGATAGTATAGCGGCATGTACACGTGTGTGATAGTAGAGCGGCATGTACACGTGTGTGATAGTATAGCGGCATGTACAGGTGTGTGATAGTATAGCAGCATGTACACGTGTGTGATAGTATAGCGGCATGTACAAGTGTGTGATAGTATAGCGGCATGTACACGTGTGTGATAGTATAGCGGCATGTACACGTATGTGATAGTATAGCGGCATGTACACGTTTGTGATAGTATAGCGGCATGTACACGTGTGTGATAGTATAGCGGCATGTACACGTGTGTCATAGTATAGCGGCATGTATACATGTGTGTCATAGTATATATGCATCTGTATACCTACATACACCTGGTCACTCTGAGCATGAGGTCCTGCTGCAAGGGGTTTAGAACTTGAGGAAAGTGGCATGTACACGTCTGTGATAGTATAGCGGCACGTACACGTGTGTGATAGTATAGCGGCATGTACACGTGTGTGATAGTATAGCGGCATGTACACGTGTGTGATAGTATAGCGGCATGTATACGTGTGTGATAGTATAGCTGCCCCTATATACAGGAAGAGGAGACCACTACAGAGCGCTGCCCCTATATACAGGAAGAGGAGACCACTACAGAGTACTGCCCCTATATACAGGAAGAGGAGACCACTACAGAGCGCTGCCCCTATATACAGGAAGAGGAGACCACTACAGAGCGCTGCCCCTATATACAGGAAGAGGAGACCACTACAGAGCGCTGCCCCTATATACAGGAAGAGGAGACCACTACAGAGCGCTGCCCCTATATACAGGAAAAGGAGACCACTACAGAGCGCTGCCCCTATATACAGGAAGAGGAGATCACTACAGAGTGCTGCCCCTATATACAGGAAGAGGAGACCACTACAGAGCGCTGCCCCTATATACAGGAAGAGGAGATCACTACAGAGTGCTGCCCCTATATACAGGAAGAGGAGACCACTACAGAGCGCTGCCCCTATATACAGGAAGAGGAGATCACTACAGAGCGCTGCCCCTATATACAGGAAGAGGAGACCACTACAGAGCGCTGCCCCTATATACAGGAAGAGGACCCCACTACAGAGCGCTGCCCCTATATACAGGAAGAGGAGATCACTACAGAGTACTGCCCCTATATACAGGAAGAGGAGACCACTACAGAGCGCTGCCCCTATATACAGGAAGAGGACCCCACTACAGAGCGCTGCCCCTATATACAGGAAGAGGAGACCACTACAGAGCGCTGCCCCTATATACAGGAAAAGGAGACCACTACAGAGTGCTGCCCCTATATACAGGAAGAGGAGATCACTACAGAGTACTGCCCCTATATACAGGAAGAGGAGACCACTACAGAGCGCTGCCCCTATATACAGGAAGAGGACCCCACTACAGAGCGCTGCCCCTATATATAGGAAAAGGAGACCACTACAGAGTACTGCCCCTATATACAGGAAGAAAAACCTGTGGAGCCTCATCAAAGAGTCTCGAAACACAGGACTAGCCAGATATCCCTCTGGGAAGGACCCAGCCAAGTCGTGGCTCATGTTAGTAAACCACCTAAACCACCATATTAAGTGGTCCTATAAGTCAATGTAATGACAAAGGATAAACCAAGGCAGGAAACCATCCACATACAGCTGTTTCAGGGTGTTGCCCCTCATCAGTGTGGAGCAGGATTCTGGCTAGGTGGGAGCAATGCCTGGTAGAGCCATAAGAGAAACATCACTGAACTCAGGGAGACCAGCCAAACGACAACACCGCCGGCTGCTAGTGAAAGCACCTAATGCAGTGACATCCTAGGTGCATTGCCCCCTGGGAAACATGAATTTTGCATATTCATGCAAAATTCACTCGCCCCCCCCCCCCCCCCCAATGCTATGACTGGCCAGGGCCCTGGTAAGGCTCTGAATCACATTCATTCTCAGCGTTCCATGCGCTGCAGGTGATGTGGAATTACAAGAGTGTGGTTTAGGGAATGGGGTGTACTCACCTATCTGCACATGCAGTAGGTAGGTCAGACCTGTAAGAAATAGATGGGGCATGGTGAGATCTAGAATAAGGCATAGGAAGCATACATGACGGCACGTCTGCTCAAAGGGATAGGAACTCACATGTGACAAGAAGGAACTTGTTCATCTTGATTCGTGGAGTAGACTCAGTAAGGTGACGTGTAGCCGACTTATATAGGGATCTGTCACCTCCACCGTGTCCCAGACACACTCCACACCAAGCCATTGCTGATATCAAAGATAAAGAAAAGCTACAAATACTTCTCGTGTAACAACGACTCCATTGTATCTCATATCATAAAGTCACTTGGAATTTAACTTGGATCTGTCCCAAAACAAATCGCATCTTGATGAAAGGTATTTGAGTTACTAATATTAGGAAGAAAGCAATCCTTACCCTTCAAGGACTGGGCCGGACTCCATGTATGATGCCAGGGATAGGCTCGGGGTCCTGCCTGCCCTCACCACTCTAAGGGCCCAATAAACAGGAAGATTATCGGGTGGAAAATTGTTATAGTGTTCAAATTTAAACAATAATTGTAAATATGCAACAAACGATCTAAAAATCCTTTGTGTCTCATTGATCACATCTTTTGAGCTGAGACAAAACCGGACCAGAAATGGACCAAAGACGGCCGTATAGTGAAAGCTAAAAGAATTTTATAAAAGGGAATCTGTCAGCACTGGTATCGGAGCCGAGGGGCTGACAGTGTGTGCGTGTCCTTTTGTGTATAAGGGTCCTATTACACTGAGCGATTATCGTTTAAATTCGAACGATTTAACGATTTTTTGCACGATAATGGTCCCGTGTAATATGGCCCTAATAGCTTTCTTGAAGCCATCCGTTCAGTAGATTTGTCCAGGTGTTACAGAGGAGTAGTGGCTTGGCTTTGTGCAGCACTTCAGCACGCCTAACCACTACTTCCTCCTCCCTAATTCTGCTGCATATTTACCTCCTGCTCCACCCCGGTGTCACCACCTTCTGCGCATGAACTCTTGCTGGTGACTGCAGCGCGCTGACTTGCCAGTTTGCATTTGCCACTGAGCTCTCAGTTGCGTCCCCCAGTAATTGCGATCACACATGCGCCTGAAGAGCGGCGTGCATTTTACATCCCAACTGAGGACATTGGCCTCAGGCCCTCAGCGTACATGCACCACACCTCTAACACATGTGCTATTGTGGTTATCAGGGCGTGAACGAGAGCTCAATGCCACAGGGGCGGACAGGCAAGTCGGAACATGCGTGAACTGCCAGCTACATCGCATGTGCGGAAGAATATGACGCCAGGGTGGAACAGGAGGCTGGACACCGGTAAATATGCAGCAGAATTAGGGAAGAGGAAGTAGTGGTTAGGCATGCAGAAGTGCAGCGCAAAACCAAACCACGTTGGTTTTAGGTGTGAATCAGCGCCAATCAGGTGTTCTGTGTGTAGCATTTCATCCCCTTTGTTCCTTGTCCCTCCTCTTCCTATTCTCATTTAGAATGTTTGTATAAATAGAAGTGCATAGAGTTATGTACAATATGCCATGATTAAGGATTTTTTCAGAAACACGTTGGCGTTATTTCTGTACTGCTGTACAATTTTTTAATATGCTGAAATAAAAGAAACAGATTTTATCATCTGGAGCTGGAGACTACCCTTTGTACATTTATATCGGGAGTCGGCCGGCTTTCCTCCGTGCTTCATGCTGCGTGGTGCTTGTTACCTGCGTATACAGGGTGAGCTGATTTTTCTTTTTTGTATACATGCTCTATACAAAAGGACATACACATCTAGGCTAGGTTCAGACTATGTAACTGTGCGGCTGTATTTTTTATGCGGCTGTAAATGTGCGGATGAAACTACGGCCGTGGGAAAAAATAGACATGCGGCTGAAAACATACGGTCATTTACTTGGAAATCTGGTTCAACTAAAAATAACAAATAAAATCTTAAGAAAGTGATGGAAACACCTCTGGATGCATCTGGGAAAGCAGGGAAACAGTTTACAGGAATCGCTATTACCGGGGTTTGCGATCCTCTGCAGTATGCCGATGTCTCTCATGGTTAATCTATTAAAATAATAAAACACATTTTCGTTGTAATAAAGTCCCTTTCATTGTTCAATAATTAAATTTAAACTAATCCATCATTTTGCAATTAAATATACTGTTAAAAATAAAAAAATTTTTTTAATTATTTATTTATTTAAAAAAAAAAAAAAAGCATAGGGTCCCCCCTATTTTTATAACCAGCCGGGTTAAAAACCAAACGACAGCAGCCTGGTAACACCAGGGTGGGAAGAGCCATTGGTTTAGGCCCTCCCCAGCCTAAATCTTACCAGCCTGCTGCCGCCCGGTCCAGGAGCGCCAATTTTGACGCTCCGGGACCACTGGCACCCGGCTCTTCCCAGTACCCCTGGTGGCATTGGGTACTGGGGTAATAATAGGGGGTTAGTGTTAGCCATTTTATACCGGCTAACACTAGGCCCCGACTTAGTAATGGATTCCGTCTATTAGACGGCTTCAACTACTAAGTCTATAAAGTAAAGAAATAAAGACAAAAATTTTTTTATTCAAATAAAAACACCCCCACACCCCTCATTGACCATTTTATTAAAAAAAAACAAAAAAATAAACGCTGGTCATCGACGTAGTCCACGTAATCCGACGTAATCCACAGGATACCGATATCTGAAAAACAAAAAGGGAGAAACACACAAAAAACACACAAACAGGAGCACAACACCCATCATTGTGAGCGGTGTTGTGCTCCTTACAGTATGCAGCATCTTTACAGATCGCTGCTTACAGTCTGGCACCCAAGGGGATAAGGGAGGATGTATTGCATCCCCCTTAACCCCTTGGGGGCCAGACTGATGTCAGACTGCACCCATCCCAGCAAGGAAGGGGTTAAGTGACCCCCCTTCCTTGCTGGGAGGGGTGCAGTGCTGGGGAGGGGGTGGGGAGAGCTCTATACTCACCCCGATGTGTCCTCTTCGCTGGTCCGCAGCACAATGAAGTCACTGTGCTGCGGACCGGCTTTTTATATGTGCGCTGAGCCGATCAGCCAATCAGCTGAGCGCACATAAAATTCTAAATGTTTCTTCTAATAATGCTATTGTCATAACATAATTAGAAGAAACATTTGATGTTTTCATTAAAGTAAAGTGATGATTAGTACAGAAAGCTCTATTACCGGCAATATGAATTAATGGCTTATGGAGCTTCCTGTACTAATTAATATTTAATTAATAAAACACATTTTCGTTTAAATAAATTCAGTTTCGTTGTTCAATAATTTAATTCTAACGAATCCATCATTGTGCAATTAAATATACTGTCAAAAAAAAAATATATATATAAATATACATTTATTTATATATATATTTATTTTAACAGTATATTTAATTGCACAATGATGGATTCGTTAGAATTAAATTATTGACCAACGAAAGGGACATTATTACAAAGAAAATGTGTTTTATTAATTTAATATATTAACTATTAGAGGCATCGGCATTCGGCATCATTGCCGGCTATTTTTGAAGTACTCTGTACGGACCGCCTGTCAATCCACGGCCGCGTTTATAGCCGCAAACAATGGTCTTGTTCATTTTTTACGGGTCCGTTTACGATAGGGCCGTAGATTCATACATAGTGTACACTGTGCAGCCGTATATCGTATACTTTCCAGCGTACGCATGAACCACCAAAAATACCGCCGCACAATTACAGCCGCAAATACAGCCGCACAGTTACATAGTCTGAACCTAGCCCTATACTACACTGTCAGCACTCAGTTCTGGTCAAGGTGCTGACAGATTCCCTTTAAATCACATCATATAAAGCACTAATAAGTCACAAATACACACAAAATCTAAGAAAAGGGTGTGGTTTGGGCTGTGTATGATGAGCAGATTGTTCAGGACCTTGTATGTGCCAAGTTTGGCAGGTAATGTTCACCTAATCGCTCCCTGTTTGAGGACTACAATGATCGGGTCCATTATGGAGATCTGCGTGACAATATATGATGAGTCATTTGTTTCTTCACTGTTTTTGTGTCTTTTTATCACACTGAAGTGCCACATGCTGGTCGGCTTCTCACCCCTTTGTTTTCCTTATTCTGTTGTCATCACGCTACCAGTTTATTTATTTTTTTAATGTGATTTCTTTGATATATATTTTTTGTCTGTTTGTGACTTATACATGTTTTTATATGACGCGATTTAAGAAACATTCCTTTAGCCTTTCCTATACGTCCATCTTTGGTCCGATTTGCGTTTGGTTTGGAGGTGGGAGGTTTACTGTTCTCTATGGTGGGCTTTTTTAGTTTCATGTTTTTGAGTTACCTCAAAAATCATCGTTAATCGTTCACTGTAATTCCACATTTGTGGGGCTCAACTTCAAAGATAACAGATGCTTGATCATAATATGTGCATGGAAATCCAAAAAAAAAAAAAAAGTTCTTTACTTTATTCCAATATCAGCGTTACAGGTAGAGAATACAGTGCTGTGCGGTGTTACAGGTAGAGAATACAGTGCTGTGTGGTGTTACAGGTAGAGAATACAGTGCTGTGCGGTGTTACAGGTAGAGAATACAGTGCTGTGTGGTGTTACAGGTAGAGAATACAGCGTGCTGTGTGGTGTTACAGGTAGAGAATACAGTGTACTGTGTGGTGTTACAGGTAGAGAATACAGCGTGCTGTGTGGTGTTACAGGTAGAGAATACAGTGTGCTGTGTGGTGTTACAGGTAGAGAATACAGCGTGCTGTGTGGTGTTACAGGTAGAGAATACAGCGTGCTGTGTGATGTTACAGGTAGAGAATACAGCGTGCTGTGTGGTGTTACAGGTAGAGAATACAGTACTGTGTGATGTTACAGGTAGAGAATACAGTGTGCTGTGTGGTGTTACAGGTAGGGAATACAGTGCTGTGTGGTGTTACAGGTAGAGAATACAGCGTGCTGTGCGGTGTTACAGGTAGAGAATACAGCGTGCTGTGTGGTGTTACAGGTAGAGAATACAGTGTGCTGTGTGGTGTTACAGGTAGAGAATACAGCGTGCTGTGTGGTGTTACAGGTAGAGAATACAGCGTGCTGTGTGATGTTACAGGTAGAGAATACAGCGTGCTGTGTGGTGTTACAGGGAGAGAATACAGTGTGGTGTTACAGGTAGAGAATACAGTGCTGTGTGGTGTTACAGGTAGAGAATACAGTGCTGTGTGGTGTTACAGGTAGAGAATACAGTGCTGTGTGGTGTTACAGGTAGAGAATACAGTGCTGTGCGGTGTTACAGGTAGAGAATACAGCGTGCTGTGTGGTGTTACAGGTAGAGAAAACAGTGTACTGTGTGGTGTTACAGGTAGAGAATACAGCGTGCTGTGTGGTGTTACAGGTAGAGAATACAGCGTGCTGTGTGATGTTACAGGTAGAGAATACAGCGTGCTGTGTGGTGTTACAGGTAGAGAATACAGTACTGTGTGATGTTACAGGTAGAGAATACAGTGTGCTGTGTGGTGTTACAGGTAGGGAATACAGTGCTGTGTGGTGTTACAGGTAGAGAATACAGCGTGCTGTGCGGTGTTACAGGTAGAGAATACAGCGTGCTGTGTGGTGTTACAGGTAGAGAATACAGTGCTGTGTGGTGTTACAGGTAGAGCAACAAAACACAACAATCACTGAACTCAGGGAGAACAGTGAAAAATTCCAATGGAGTACTCATTTAGGAGTCTCCATTGATTGTCCCATACAAAATTTAAATATGCAAAAAAGGGGTCCGTGGAGCCTCAGTTACGAGTCTCAAAACACGGGAATAGCCAGATATCCCTCTCTCCAGAGAAGGAAGCCCATTGCCAAGGGGTGCCTCCTAGTGGGGAGAGCACCAAACCACCCTGATACGTAGTCCCTCAGGTCCTCACTCATGTTGCGAGCTTTAGGACCTAAATAGGGAAACACCAGGGTGGCCCCTGTGAGTCAAAGTCTAACTCTGTGGTGAGTATAACGACATAAGACAAGGGTTACCAAGGCTAGGCATCCATCCACAGACTGCAGTTTCGGGGTATTGCCCCTCATCAGTGTGGAGCAGGATTCTGGCTACTGGGGCAATGATAAATAGACCAACAAAACACAACAATCACTGAACTCAGGGAGAACAGTGAAAAATTCCAATGGAGTACTCATTTAGGAGTCTCCATTGATTGTCCCATACAAAATTTAAATATGCAAAAAAGGGGTCCGTGGAGCCTCAGTTACGAGTCTCAAAACACGGGAATAGCCAGATATCCCTCTCTCCAGAGAAGGAAGCCCATTGCCAAGGGGTGCCTCCTAGTGGGGAGAGCACCAAACCACCCTGATACGTAGTCCCTCAGGTCCTCACTCATGTTGCGAGCTTTAGGACCTAAATAGGGAAACACCAGGGTGGCCCCTGTGAGTCAAAGTCTAACTCTGTGGCGAGTATAACGACATAAGATAAGGGTTACCAAGGCTAGGCATCCATCCACAGACTGCAGTTTCGGGGTATTGCCCCTCATCAGTGTGGAGCAGGATTCTGGCTACTGGGGCAATGATAAATAGACCAACAAAACACAACAATCACTGAACTCAGGGAGAACAGTGAAAAATTGCAATGGAGTACTCATTTAGGCGTCTCCATTGATTGTCCCATACAAAATTTTAATATTTTAAATTTTTCACTGTTCTCCCTGAGTTCAGTGATTGTTGTGTTTTGTTGGTCTATTTATCATTGCCCCAGTAGCCAGAATCCTGCTCCACACTGACGAGGGGCAATACCCCGAAACTGCAGTCTGTGGATGGATGCCTAGCCTTGGTAACCCTTGTCTTATGTCGTTATACTCGCCACAGAGTTAGACTTTGACTCACAGGGGCCACCCTGGTGTTTCCCTATTTAGGTCCTAAAGCTCGCAACATGAGTGAGGACCTGAGGGACTACGTATCAGGGTGGTTTGGTGCTCTCCCCACTAGGAGGCACCCCTTGGCAATGGGCTTCCTTCTCTGGAGAGAGGGATATCTGGCTATTCCCGTGTTTTGAGACTCGTAACTGAGGCTCCACTGACCCCTTTTTTGCATATTTAAATTTTGTATGGGACAATCAATGGAGACTCCTAAATGAGTACTCCATTGGAATTTTTCACTGTTCTCCCTGAGTTCAGTGATTGTTGTGTTTTGTTGGTCTATTTATCATTGCCCCAGTAGCCAGAATCCTGCTCCACACTGACGAGGGGCAATACCCCAAAACTGCAGTCTGTGGATGGATGCCTAGCCTTGGTAACCCTTGTCTTATGTCGTTATACTCGCCACAGAGTTAGACTTTGACTCACAGGGGCCACCCTGGTGTTTCCCTATTTAGGTCCTAAAGCTCGCAACATGAGTGAGGACCTGAGGGACTACGTATCAGGGTGGTTTGGTGCTCTCCCCACTAGGAGGCACCCATTGGCAATGGGCTTCCTTCTCTGGAGAGAGGGATATCTGGCTATTCCCGTGTTTTGAGACTCGTAACTGAGGCTCCACGGACCCCTTTTTTGCATATTTAAATTTTGTATGGGACAATCAATGGAGACTCCTAAATGAGTACTCCATTGGAATTTTTCACTGTTCTCCCTGAGTTCAGTGATTGTTGTGTTTTGTTGGTCTATTTATCATTGCCCCAGTAGCCAGAATCCTGCTCCACACTGACAAGGGGCAATACCCCGAAACTGCAGTCTGTGGATGGATGCCTAGCCTTGGTAACCCTTGTCTTATGTCGTTATACTCGCCACAGAGTTAGACTTTGACTCACAGGGGCCACCCTGGTGTTTCCCTATTTAGGTCCTAAAGCTCGCAACATGAGTGAGGACCTGAGGGACTACGTATCAGGGTGGTTTGGTGCTCTCCCCACTAGGAGGCACCCCCTTGGCAATGGGCTTCCTTCTCTGGAGAGAGGGATATCTGGCTATTCCCGTGTTTTGAGACTCGTAACTGAGGCTCCACGGACCCCTTTTTTGCATATTTAAATTTTGTATGGGACAATCAATGGAGACTCCTAAATGAGTACTCCATTGGAATTTTTCACTGTTCTCCCTGAGTTCAGTGATTGTTGTGTTTTGTTGGTCTATTTATCATTGCCCCAGTAGCCAGAATCCTGCTCCACACTGACGAGGGGCAATACCCCGAAACTGCAGTCTGTGGATGGATGCCTAGCCTTGGTAACCCTTGTCTTATGTCGTTATACTCGCCACAGAGTTAGACTTTGACTCACAGGGGCCACCCTGGTGTTTCCCTATTTAGGTCCTAAAGCTCGCAACATGAGTGAGGACCTGAGGGACTACGTATCAGGGTGGTTTGGTGCTCTCCCCACTAGGAGGCACCCCTTGGCAATGGGCTTCCTTCTCTGGAGAGAGGGATATCTGGCTATTCCCGTGTTTTGAGACTCGTAACTGAGGCTCCACGGACCCCTTTTTTGCATATTTAAATTTTGTATGGGACAATCAATGGAGACTCCTAAATGAGTACTCCATTGGAATTTTCACTGTTCTCCCTGAGTTCAGTGATTGTTGTGTTTTGTTGGTCTATTTATCATTGCCCCAGTAGCCAGAATCCTGCTCCACACTGACGAGGGGCAATACCCCGAAAACTGCAGTCTGTGGATGGATGCCTAGCCTTGGTAACCCTTGTCTTATGTCGTTATACTCGCCACAGAGTTAGACTTTGACTCACAGGGGCCACCCTGGTGTTTCCCTATTTAGGTCCTAAAGCTCGCAACATGAGTGAGGACCTGAGGGACTACGTATCAGGGTGGTTTGGTGCTCTCCCCACTAGGAGGCACCCCTTGGCAATGGGCTTCCTTCTCTGGAGAGAGGGATATCTGGCTATTCCCATGTTTTGAGACTCGTAACTGAGGCTCCACGGACCCCTTTTTTGCATATTTAAATTTTGTATGGGACAATCAATGAAGACTCCTAAATGAGTACTCCATTGGAATTTTTCACTGTTCTCCCTGAGTTCAGTGATTGTTGTGTTTTGTTGGTCTATTTATCATTGCCCCAGTAGCCAGAATCCTGCTCCACACTGACGAGGGGCAATACCCCGAAACTGCAGTCTGTGGATGGATGCCTAGCCTTGGTAACCCTTGTCTTATGTCGTTATACTCGCCACAGAGTTAGACTTTGACTCACAGGGGCCACCCTGGTGTTTCCCTATTTAGGTCCTAAAGCTCGCAACATGAGTGAGGACCTGAGGGACTACGTATCAGGGTGGTTTGGTGCTCTCCCCACTAGGAGGCACCCCTTGGCAATGGGCTTCCTTCTCTGGAGAGAGGGATATCTGGCTATTCCCGTGTTTTGAGACTCGTAACTGAGGCTCCACGGACCCCTTTTTTGCATATTTAAATTTTGTATGGGACAATCAATGGAGACTCCTAAATGAGTACTCCATTGGAATTTTTCACTGTTCTCCCTGAGTTCAGTGATTGTTGTGTTTTGTTGGTCTATTTATCATTGCCCCAGTAGCCAGAATCCTGCTCCACACTGACGAGGGGCAATACCCCGAAACTGCAGTCTGTGGATGGATGCCTAGCCTTGGTAACCCTTGTCTTATGTCGTTATACTCGCCACAGAGTTAGACTTTGACTCACAGGGGCCACCCTGGTGTTTCCCTATTTAGGTCCTAAAGCTCGCAACATGAGTGAGGACCTGAGGGACTACGTATCAGGGTGGTTTGGTGCTCTCCCCACTAGGAGGCACCCCTTGGCAATGGGCTTCCTTCTCTGGAGAGAGGGATATCTGGCTATTCCCATGTTTTGAGACTCGTAACTGAGGCTCCACGGACCCCTTTTTTGCATATTTAAATTTTGTATGGGACAATCAATGAAGACTCCTAAATGAGTACTCCATTGGAATTTTTCACTGTTCTCCCTGAGTTCAGTGATTGTTGTGTTTTGTTGGTCTATTTATCATTGCCCCAGTAGCCAGAATCCTGCTCCACACTGACGAGGGGCAATACCCCGAAACTGCAGTCTGTGGATGGATGCCTAGCCTTGGTAACCCTTGTCTTATGTCGTTATACTCACCACAGAGTTAGACTTTGACTCACAGGGGCCACCCTGGTGTTTCCCTATTTAGGTCCTAAAGCTCGCAACATGAGTGAGGACCTGAGGGACTACGTATCAGGGTGGTTTGGTGCTCTCCCCACTAGGAGGCACCCCTTGGCAATGGGCTTCCTTCTCTGGAGAGAGGGATATCTGGCTATTCCCGTGTTTTGAGACTCGTAACTGAGGCTCCACGGACCCCTTTTTTGCGTGTTACAGGTAGAGAATACAGTGCTGTGTGGTGTTACAGGTAGAGAATACAGTGCTGTGTGGTGTTACAGGTAGAGAATACAGTGTGCTGTGTGATGTTACAGGTAGAGAATACAGCGTGCTGTGTGGTGTTACAGGTAGAGAATACAGTGCTGTGTGGTGTTACAGGTAGAGAATACAGTGCTGTGTGGTGTTACAGGTAGAGAATACAGTGCTGTGTGGTGTTACAGGTAGAGAATACAGTGCTGTAAGGTGTTACAGGTAGAGAATACAGCGTGCTGTGTGGTGTTACAGGTAGAGAATACAGTGCTGTGTGGTGTTACAGGTAGAGAATACAGCGTGCTGTGTGGTGTTACAGGTAGAGAATACAGTGCTGTGTGGTGTTACAGGTAGAGAATACAGCGTGCTGTGTGGTGTTACAGGTAGAGAATACAGTGCTGTGCGGTGTTACAGGTAGAGAATACAGTGTGCTGTGTGGTGTTACAGGTAGCGAATACAGTGTGCTGTGCGGTGTTACAGGTAGAGAATACAGTGTGCTGTGCGGTGTTACAGGTAGAGAATGCAGCGTGCTGTGTGATGTTACAGGTAGAGAATACAGTGTGCTGTGTGGTGTTACAGGTAGAGAATACAGTGCTGTGTGGTGTTACTGGTAGAGAATACAGTGTGCTGTGTGGTGTTACAGGTAGAGAATACAGTGCTGTGTGGTGTTACAGGTAGAGAATACAGCGTGCACTGTGGTGTTACAGGTAGAGAGTACAGCGTGCTGTGTGGTGTTACAGGTAGAGAATACAGTGCTGTGTGGTGTTACAGGTAGAGAATACAGTGCTGTGCGGTGTTACAGGTAGAGAATACAGCGTGCTGTGTGATGTTACAGGTAGAGAATACAGCGTGCTGTGTGGTGTTACAGATAGAGAATACAGCCCGCTGTGTGGTGTTACAGGTAGAGAATACAGCGTGCTGTGTGGTGTTACAGGTAGAGAATACAGTGTGCTGTGTGGTGTTACAGGTAGAGAATACAATGTGCTGTGTGGTGTTACAGGTAGAGAATACAGTGTGCTGTGTGGTGTTACAGGTAGAGAATACAGTGTGCTGTGTGGTGTTACAGGTAGAGAATACAGCGTGCTGTGTGGTGTTACAGGTAGAGAATACAGTGCTGTGTGGTGTTACAGGTTGAGAATACAGTGCTGTGTGATGTTACAGGTCAGGGAATACAGCGTGCTGTGTGGTGTTACAGGTAGAGAATACAGTGTGCTGTGTGGTGTTACAGGTAGAGAATACAGTGTGCTGTGTGGTGTTACAGGTAGAGAATACAATGTGCTGTGTGGTGTTACAGGTAGAGAATACAGTGTGCTGTGTGGTGTTACAGGTTGAGAATACAGTGCTGTGTGGTGTTACAGGTAGAGAATACAGCGTGCTGTGTGGTGTTACTGGTAGAGAATACAGTGTGCTGTGTGGTGTTACAGGTAGAGAATACAGTGCTGTGTGGTGTTACAGGTAGAGAATACAGTGTGCTGTGTGGTGTTACAGGTAGAGAATACAGCGTGCTGTGTGGTGTTACAGGTAGAGAATACAGCGTGCTGTGTGGTGTTACAGGTAGAGAATACAGTGTGCTGTGTGGTGTTACAGGTAGAGAATACAGGGTGCTGTGTGGTGTTACAGGTAGAGAATACAGTGCTGTGTGGTGTTACAGGTAGAGAATACAGCGTGCTGTGTGGTGTTACAGGTAGAGAATACAGCGTGCTGTGTGGTGTTACAGGTAGAGAATACAGTGCTGTGTGTTGTTACAGGTAGAGAATACAGTGCTGTGTGGTGTTACAGGTAGAGAATACAGCGTGCTGTGTGGTGTTACTGGTAGAGAATACAGAGTGCTGTGTGGTGTTACAGGTAGAGAATACAGTGCTGTGTGGTGTTACAGGTAGAGAATACAGTGTGCTGTGTGGTGTTACAGGTAGAGAATACAGCGTGCTGTGTGGTGTTACAGGTAGAGAATACAGCGTGCTGTGTGGTGTTACAGGTAGAGAATACAGTGTGCTGTGTGGTGTTACAGGTAGAGAATACAGGGTGCTGTGTGGTGTTACAGGTAGAGAATACAGTGCTGTGTGGTGTTACAGGTAGAGAATACAGCGTGCTGTGTGGTGTTACAGGTAGAGAATACAGCGTGCTGTGTGGTGTTACAGGTAGAGAATACAGTGCTGTGTGTTGTTACAGGTAGAGAATACAGTGCTGTGTGGTGTTACAGGTAGAGAATACAGCGTGCTGTGTGGTGTTACTGGTAGAGAATACAGAGTGCTGTGTGGTGTTACAGGTACAGAATACAGTGCTGTGTGGTGTTACAGGTAGAGAATACAGCGTGCTGTGTGGTGTTACAGGTAGAGAATACAGCCTGCTGTGTGGTGTTACAGGTAGAGTATACAGTGTGCTGTGTGGTGTTACAGGTAGAGAATACAGTGCTGTGTGGTGTTACAGGTAGAGAATACAGTGCTGTGTGGTGTTACAGGTAGAGAATACAGTGTGCTGTGTGGTGTTACAGGTAGAGAATACAGTGCTGTGTGGTGTTACAGGTAGAGAATACAGCGCTGTGTGGTGTTGCAGGTAGAAAATACAGTGCTGTGTGGTGTTACAGATAGAGAATACAGTGTTGTGTGGTGTTACAGGTAGAGAATACAGCGTGCTGTGTAATGTTACAGGTAGAGAATACAGCGTGCTGTGTGGTGTTACAGGTAGAGAATACAGTGTGCTGTCTGGTGTTACAGGTAGAGAATACAGGGTGCTGTGTGGTGTTACAGTTAGAGAATACAGTGCTGTGTGGTGTTACAGGTAGAGAATACAGCGTGCTGTGTGGTGTTACAGGTAGAGAATACAGTGCTATGTGGTGTTACAGGTAGAGAATACAGCGTGCTGTGCGTTGTTACAGGTAGAGAATACAGTGTGCTGTGTGGTGTTACAGGTAGAGAATATAGGGTGCTGTATGGTGTTACAGGCAGAGAATACAGTGCTGTGTGGTGTTACAGGTAGAGAATACAGCGTGCTGTGTGGTGTTACAGGTAGAGAATACAGCGTGCTGTGTGGTGTTACAGGTAGAGAATACATTGCTATGTGGTGTTACAGGTAGAGAATACAGCGTGCTGTGTGGTGTTACAGGTAGAGAATACAGCGTGCTGTGTGGTGTTACAGGTAGAGAATACAGTGCTATGTGGTGTTACAGGTAGAGAATACAGCGTGCTGTGTGGTGTTACAGGTAGAGAATACAGTGTGCTGTGTGGTGTTACAGGTAGAGAATATAGGGTGCTGTGTGGTGTTACAGGCAGAGAATACAGTGCTGTGTGGTGTTACAGGTAGAGAATACAGCGTGCTGTGTGGTGTTACAGGTAGAGAATACAGCGTGCTGTGTGGTGTTACAGGTAGAGAATACATTGCTATGTGGTGTTACAGGTAGAGAATACAGCGTGCTGTGTGGTGTTACAGGTAGAGAATACAGCGTGCTGTGTGGTGTTACAGGTAGAGAATATAGGGTGCTGTGTGGTGTTACAGGTAGAGAATACAGCGTGCTGTGGGGTGTTACAGGTAGAGAATACAGTGTGCTGTGTGGTGTTACAGGTAGAGAATACAGCGTGCTGTGTGGTGTTACAGGTAGAGAATACAGCGTGCTGTGTGGTGTTACAGGTAGAGAATATAGGGTGCTGTGTGGTGTTACAGGTAGAGAATACAGCGTGCTGTGGGGTGTTACAGGTAGAGAATACAGTGTGCTGTGTGGTGTTACAGGTAGAGAATACAGTGCTGTGTGGTGTTACAGGTAGAGAATACAGCGTGCTGTGTGGTGTTACAGGTAGAGAATACAGAGTGCTGTGTGGTATTACAGGTAGAGAATACAGTGTGCTGTGTGGTGTTACAGGTAGAGAATACAGCGTGCTGTTTGGTGTTACAGGTAGAGAATACAGCGTGCTGTGTGGTGTTACAGGTAGAGAATACAGTGCTGTGTGGTGTTACAGGTAAAGAATACAGGGCGCTGTGTGGTGTTACAGGTAGAGAATACAGTGCTGTGTGGTGTTACAGGTAGAGAATACAGTGCTGTGTGGTGTTACAGATAGAGAATACAGTGTGCTGTGTGGTGTTACTGGTAGAGAATACAGTGCTGTGTGGTGTTACAGGTAGAGAATACAGCGTGCTGTGTGGTGTTACAGGTAAAGAATACAGTGTGCTGTGTGGTGTTACAGGTAGAGAATACAGTGCTGTGTGGTGTTACAGGTAGAGAATACAGCGTGCTGTGTGGTGTTACAGGTAAAGAATACAGCGTGCTGTGTGGTGTTACAGGTAGAGAATACAGCGTGCTGTGTGGTGTTACAGGTAGAGAATACAGTGTGCTGTGTGGTGTTACAGGTAGAGAATACAGCGTGCTGTGTGGTGTTATAGGTAGAGAATACAGCGTGCTGTGTGGTGTTACAGGTAGAGAATACAGTGCTGTGTGGAGTTACAGGTAGAGAATACAGGGCTGTGTGGTGTTACAGGTAGAGAATACAGCGTGCTGTGTGGTTTTACAGGTAAAGAATACAGCGTGCTGTGTGGTGTTACAGGTAGAGAATACAGCGTGCTGTGTGGTGTTACAGGTAGAGAATACAGTGTGCTGTGTGGTGTTACAGGTAGAGAATACAGTGCTGTGTGGTGATACAGGTAGAGAATACAGTGTGCTGTGTGGTGTTACAGGTAGATAATACAGTGTGCTGTGTGGTGTTACAGGTAGAGAATACAGTGCTGTGTGGTGTTACAGGTAGAGAATACAGCGTGCTGTGTGGTGTTACAGGTAAAGAGTACAGCGTGCTGTGTGGTGTTACAGGTAGAGAATACAGCGTGCTGTGTGGTGTTACAGGTAGAGAATACAGTGTGCTGTGTGGTGTTACAGGTAGAGAATACAGCGTGCTGTGTGGTGTTATAGGTAGAGAATACAGCGTGCTGTGTGGTGTTACAGGTAGAGAAAACAGTGCTGTGTGGTGTTACAGGTAGAGAATACAGGGCTGTGTGGTGTTACAGGTAGAGAATACAGCGTGCTGTGTGGTGTTACAGGTAGAGAATACAGTGTGCTGTGTGGTGTTACAGGTAGAGAAAACAGTGTGCTGTGTGGTGTTACAGGTAGAGAAAACAGTGTGCTGTGTGGTGTTACAGGTAGAGAATACAGCGTGCTGTGTGGTGTTACAGGTAGAGAATACAGTGTGCTGTGTGGTGTTACAGGTAGAGAATACAGTGTGCTGTGTGGTTTTACAGGTAAAGAATACAGCGTGCTGTGTGGTGTTACAGGTAGAGAATACAGCGTGCTGTGTGGTGTTACAGGTAGAGAATACAGTGTGCTGTGTGGTGTTACAGGTAGAGAATACAGTGCTGTGTGGTGTTACAGGTAAAGCATACAGTTCTGTGTGGTGTTACAGGTAGAGAATACAGTGCTGTGTGGTGTTACAGGTAGAGAATACAGTGCTGTGTGGTATTACAGGTAGAGAATACAGCGTGCTGTGTGGTGTTACAGGTAGAGAATACAGTGCTGTGTGGTGTTACAGGTAGAGAATACAGTGCTGTGTGGTGTTATAGTTAGAGAATACAGCGTGCTGTGTGGTGTTACAGGTAGAGAATACAGTGTGCTGTGTGGTGTTACAGGTAGAGAATACAGTGTGGTGTTACAGGTAGAGAATACAGCGTGCTGTGTGGTGTTACAGGTAGAGAATACAGCGTGCTGTGTGGTTTACAGGTAGAGAATACAGTGTGCTGTGTGGTGTTACAGGTAGAGAATACAGCATGCTGTGTGGTGTTACAGGTAAAGAATACAGTGTGCTGTGTGGTGTTACAGGTAGAGAATACAGTGTGCTGTGTGGTGTTACAGGTAGAGAATACAGTGTGCTGTGTGGTGTTACAGGTAGAGAATACAGCGTGCTGTGTGGTGTTACAGGTAGAGAATACAGTGCTGTGTGGTGTTACAGGTAGAGAATACAGTGTGCTGTGTGGTGTTACAGGTAGAGAATACAGTGCTGTGTGGTGTTACAGGTAGAGAATACAGTGTGCTGTGTGGTGTTACAGGTAGAGAATACAGTGCTGTGTGGTGTTACAGGTAGAGAATACAGTGTGCTGTGTGATGTTACAGGTAGAGAATACAGTGCTGTGTGGTGTTACAGGTAGAGAATACAGAGTGCTGTGTGGTGTTACAGGTAGAGAATACAGCGTGCTGTGTGGTGTTACAGGTAGAGAATACAGCGTGCTGTGTGGTGTTACAGGTAGAGAATACAGTGTGCTGTGTGGTGTTACAGGTAGAGAATACAGTGCTGTGTGGTGTTACAGGTAGAGAATACAGTGTGCTGTGTGATGTTACAGGTAGAGAATACAGCGTGCTGTGTGGTGTTACAGGTCAGGGAATACAGCGTGCTGTGTGATGTTACAGATAGAGAATACTGTGTGCTGTGTGGTGTTACAGGTAGAGAATACAGCATGCTGTGTGGTATTACAGGTAGAGAATACAGTGCTGTGTGGTGTTACTGGTAGATAATACAGTGTGCTGTGTGGTGTTACAGGTAGAGAATACAGTGTGCTGTGTGGTGTTACAGGTAGAGAATACAGTGCTGTGTGGTGTTACAGGTAGAGAATACAGCGTGCTGTGTGGTGTTACAGGTAGAGAATACAGTGTGCTGTGTGGTGTTACAGGTAGAGAATACAGCGTGCTGTGTGGTGTTACAGGTAGAGAATACAGCGTGCTGTGTGGTGTTACAGGTAGAGAATACAGTGCTGTGTGGTGTTACAGGTAGAGAATACAGTGCTGTGTGGTGTTACAGGTAGAGAATACAGCGTGCTGTGTGGTGTTACAGGTAGAGAATACAGTGTGCTGTGTGGTGTTACAGGTAGAGAATACAGCATGCTGTGTGGTGTTACAGGTAAAGAATACAGTGTGCAGTGTGGTGTTACAGGTAGAGAATACAGTGTGCTGTGTGGTGTTACAGGTAGAGAATACAGCGTGCTGTGTGGTGTTACAGGTAGAGAATACAGCGTGCTGTGTGGTGTTACAGGTAGAGAATACAGTGTGCTGTGTGGTGTTACAGGTAGAGAATACAGCGTGCTGTGTGGTGTTACAGGTAGAGAATACAGTGCTGTGTGGTGTTACAGGTAGAGAATACAGTGTGCTGTGTGGTGTTACAGGTAGAGAATACAGTGCTGTGTGGTGTTACAGGTAGAGAATACAGTGTGCTGTGTGATGTTACAGGTAGAGAATACAGTGCTGTGTGGTGTTACAGGTAGAGAATACAGTGCTGTGTGGTGTTACAGGTAGAGAATACAGTGCTGTGTGGTGTTACAGGTAGAGAATACAGAGTGCTGTGTGGTGTTACAGGTAGAGAATACAGCGTGCTGTGTGGTGTTACAGGTAGAGAATACTGTGTGCTGTGTGGTGTTACAGGTAGAGAATACAGTGCTGTGTGGTGTTACAGGTAGAGAATACAGCGTGCTGTGTGGTGTTACAGGTAGAGAATACAGTGCTGTGTGGTGTTACAGGTAGAGAATACAGTGTGCTGTGTGGTGTTACAGGTAGAGAATACAGTGCTGTGTGGTGTTACAGGTAGAGAATACAGCATGCTGTGTGGTATTACAGGTAGAGAATACAGTGCTGTGTGGTGTTACAGGTAGATAATACAGTGTGCTGTGTGGTGTTACAGGTAGAGAATACAGTGTGCTGTGTGGTGTTACAGGTAGAGAATACAGTGCTGTGTGGTGTTACAGGTAGAGAATACAGCGTGCTGTGTGGTGTTACAGGTAGAGAATACAGTGTGCTGTGTGGTGTTACAGGTAGAGAATACAGCATGCTGTGTGGTGTTACAGGTAAAGAATACAGTGTGCTGTGTGGTGTTACAGGTAGAGAATACAGTGTGCTGTGTGGTGTTACAGGTAGAGAATACAGTGTGCTGTGTGGTGTTACAGGTAGAGAATACAGCGTGCTGTGTGGTGTTACAGGTAGAGAATACAGCGTGCTGTGTGGTGTTACAGGTAGAGAATACAGTGTGCTGTGTGGTGTTACAGGTAGAGAATACAGCGTGCTGTGTGGTGTTACAGGTAGAGAATACAGTGCTGTGTGGTGTTATAGGTAGAGAATACAGTGTGCTGTGTGGTGTTACAGGTAGAGAATACAGTGCTGTGTGGTGTTACAGGTAGAGAATACAGTGTGCTGTGTGATGTTACAGGTAGAGAATACAGTGCTGTGTGGTGTTACAGGTAGAGAATACAGAGTGCTGTGTGGTGTTACAGGTAGAGAATACAGCGTGCTGTGTGGTGTTACAGGTAGAGAATACAGCGTGCTGTGTAGTGTTACAGGTAGAGAATACAGCGTGCTGTGTGGTGTTACAGGTAGAGAATACAGTGTGTTGTGTGGTGTTACAGGTTGAGAATACAGCGTCCTGTGTGGTGTTACAGGTAGAGAATACAGTGCTGTGTGGTGTTACAGGTAGAGAATACAGAGTGCTGTGTGGTGTTACAGGTAGAGAATACAGCGTGCTGTGTGGTGTTACAGGTAGAGAATACAGCGTGCTGTGTGGTGTTACAGGTAGAGAATACAGCGTGCTGTGTGATGTTACAGGTAGAGAATAGTGCTGTGTGGTGTTACAGGTAGAGAATACAGTGCTGTGTGGTGTTACAGGTAGAGAATACAGTGTGCTGTGTGGTGTTACAGGTAGAGAATACAGTGCTGTGTGGTGTTACAGGTAGAGAATACAGCGTGCTGTGTGGTGTTACAGGTAGAGAATACAGTGTGCTGTGTGGTGTTACAGGTAGAGAATACAGTGCTGTGTGGTGTTACAGGTAGAGAATACAGTACTGTGTGGTGTTACAGGTAGAGAATACAGTGCTGTGTGGTGTTACAGGTAGAGAATACAGCGTGCTGTGTGGTGTTACAGGTAGAGAATACAGCGTGCTGTGTGGTATTACAGGTAGAGAATACAGTACTGTGTGGTGTTACAGGTAGAGAATACAGTGCGCTGTGTGGTGTTACAGGTAGAGAATACAGAGCTGTGTGGTGTTACAGGTAGAGAATACAGCGTGCTGTGTGGTATTACAGGTAGAGAATACAGTGTGCTGTGTGGTGTTACAGGTAGAGAATACAGTGCTGTGTGGTGTTACAGGTAGAGAATATAGTGCTGTGTGGTGTTACAGGTAGAGAATACAGTGCTGTGTGGTGTTACAGGTAGAGAATACAGCGTGCTGTGTGGTATTACAGGTAGAGAATACAGTACTGTGTGGTTTTACAGGTAGAGAATACAGTGCGCTGTGTGGTGTTACAGGTAGAGAATATAGTGCTGTGTGGTGTTACAGGTAGAGAATACAGCGTGCTGTGTGGTGTTACAGGTAGAGAATACAGTGCTGTGTGGTGTTACAGGTAGAGAATACAGTGTGGTGTTACGGGTAGAGAATACAGTGTGCTGTGTGGTGTTACAGGTAGAGAATACAGTGCTGTGTGGTGTTACAGGTAGAGAATACAGCGTGCTGTGTGGTGTTACAGGTAGAGAATATAGTGCTGTGTGGTGTTACAGGTAGAGAATACAGCGTGCTGTGTGGTATTACAGGTAGAGAATACAGTGCTGTGTGGTGTTACAGGTAGAATATACAGTGCTGTGTGGTGTTACAGATAGAGAATACAGTGCTGTGTGGTGTTACAGGTAGAGAATACAGCGTGCTGTGTGGTATTACAGGTAGAGAATACAGTGTGCTGTGTGGTGTTACAGGTAGAGAATACAGTGCTGTGTGGTGTTACAGGTAGAGAATACAGTGTGCTGTGTGGTGTTACAGGTAGAGAATACAGTGCTGTGTGGTGTTACAGGTAGAGAATACAGTGTGCTGTGTAGGTGGGACAACAATGAAATTATAAAGTACTGCAAATAATTTAGTACCACAATGAAACTGCAATGTGTGAACACAGCCTAGATGTTCTGCAACAGTTTGGGGCGGGGAATAGGCTGGGTGGAGGACAGTGATGGACAGCTGAGGGAAAGCATTGCATTCTGGAACCTGTAGTACTGTGTACAACTGCTCAACCAGGAAGTGCAGAAACACAAAATAGAACAAACCCCCCAAAACAAATGGATTTTTGGTAGTTTCAAAAATGGAATAGATAGGCAAGTAATACTTTATGCTTCTGCACAAGTTTCATTTTTTAACCTCTACCTGGAGTTCCCCATTAAAGAATGTAAGGCCTTTCACATTCCATGTAATGATGAAGAAGGGATCTATAGACAGGTTTGCCCTCTATAGCGCCGGAACCAAAATACAGTGGTGCCTTGGATTAGGAGTATAATCCGTTCCGGGAATCCAAATCCACTTTTAAACCGAAGCAAATTTTGAAGAAATCATAGAAATGCAGACAATTAGCTCCACCCCAAAAATACTGATTATTATTCTGAATAAGATGTAAAACAGAAAAAACAAACATTAGGAAACATTAGAATCTGTGATATTATAAGTTACTGTACAGTAATGGAGAGGATGGGAAACACAAGGGCGGACAGAGACTGCAGGAAGGAATGAGCAGGACAGATGTGGGCACATACATGCAGCGCTCTCTGTCCGGGGAGAGAAGGGTTACAGCTATGGAGAGATTACCTCCACAGTCCTGTCCCCTGATGTAAGCCCCAGCCTGAAGTGGATCTGCTATGATGAAAGGTGAGGGAGACTTCCTGGGTCAGAGTACAGGGCTGTAGACCCCGCTATGCAGACCATGCCCCTCCCCCTCAGTACAGGGAGCTCTTACACCAAAGCAATGCTCTTACACCAAGTCACTATTTTGGAAAACTGTGATCTTTTAAACCAAAACGCTCCTAAACCAAGTTACCACTGTATAAGACAGCGCTCCATAGCATAATTCAGACAGAGCTGAAGTGGTGAAAGCAAGCACATAGAACTCTCACCTGAGTAGGTTGTGCCTACAGCGACACAACGCGTTTCATGACCGGTTCGGTCTCTCTATCAAGTGTTTAATCTAATTTTAGACACTTGATAAAGAGACTGGACCGATCTTTTACTAAATTTTTTTTAAAATTTTAATATTTTTTTATTTTTATATATATTTTTTATCACTATTACCTCTTGGACCTGCGCCTGTTTAACCCGTCTTGGAGTGGAGGAGGATACTGACTATAGCGCCGGGCATGCTCAGGAGTAAGCTATGTGTGTCACCTTCTTTTTCGGAGCTGGTCCCACGCTGTTAGTCGGAGTAGTCTGCGCACAAGGTCCCTCTCTGGCTTGTAGATTCGGAGCGCGGTTCGTATTGTAGCTGAAATCTTCGATTGGCTTTGTATAAGTCAGAACATATTGTGCTAAAAGCACAAAGATTTTTTGCCACTTCTGCTGAGAAATCTTCGAAAACCTGAATTTTCATGTAGTTCCAGAGGCTTGGAGCGCTTGCGGAGGGCTCGAAGCGTTGCCATTTTGTTGTTCTAATCCAATAATCCGAATGACCTGTCTGGGTGGCTTACTTTGAGGGTCCTTCTACGTTGAAGGAGTATGTGAGGGTCGGCCCAGGCCGTCTGCCCTTTCCACTCTTCAGGCATGGTGAAGCTTTAGGGAGGTCGTGCTCGCAGAATCCTTGCACCAGTGGGTCGTATTGATTCGCTTACACCCACTGTGTCTAAATTATTTTGCGGTTTTCTAGATCTTTCATCTTGTCAGACATTTCTATGATACTTTCTCAGAATTGAGCGTCCGTGTATAGAGATCTTCATTTTCATCTTCTAGATAGGTGATTCTTTGTTCTACAGCGTTGATACAGGTAAATTGCGTTGTAAGAGTGGATCCTACGGTCTCATCTGTTTCTTATACGGTACAAGCCATTCAGCTACTTCAGTTGCCAGTTGTGATTACGCGGTTAGGAGCTTGACATTAGCCCTTTGTAAGGTCTCCTGGGACTGTACTATAACTTGTATAGTAAATGTCCACTAGATGTCACCAGTAGGCTGCTTTTTGGAAGATCCGTCAGAGTTTTGTTTGTATTTCTGCAGTGCATATATCCTATCGGGTGTAGAGGGAATGAATCCCAAATGTTGCCTAAAGGAATATTGCTTTCTGACAGCCGCTTGGATAAGAACCCAGGAGCACAATGGCTGGCAAGTTCTATAACTGTGCGGGTCAGTCTAATGAAACAGGTTTAGGGTGCCTTCACACCTACCGGATGCAGAGCGGATCTCCCTTCTGTGGATTCTAAGCCAGAACCGCTGCGGATCCGGTATCAATTCATCCCGCTGTGAATATGTGCTTTAACTCTCTGGTGCCCGCAGCCCCGCCGTCGCATCCCCCCCAAATCCTGGCCACATCCCTCCATCAGCCCACCCCCAGCCCGCCGCCCGCATCCCGCCGCCGAGAGCATACAGTACCTGCTCGGCGGCACGGCTGCAGTGAGGCTGCCGGCTCCGGTCCCGCTCAGCTGATCTGAGCGGGACCAGAGCCGGCAGCCTCACTGCAGCCGTGCCGGCAGCCTCACTGCAGCCGTGCCGCCGAGCAGGTAATGCATGCTCGCGGCGGCGGGTCGGAGATGGGGGGATGGGGGGGATGTGCCGCCGCCGGGGATGGGGGATGCGACGGCGGGGCTGCGGGCACCAGGGAGTTAAAGCACATAATCACAGAGGGATGTCAATCCCGCTGCGAATATGTGCTATCATAGTGGTGAATTGATACCGGATCCGCAGCGGTTCTCGCTTCGAATCCGCAGAAGTGAGATCCCCTGTGGATCCGGTAGGTGTGAAGGCGCCCTTAATAGCTCTACAATCACAGAACGTGTCAGAGATCAGTATTCTTGTGTAATGTTGTTAATAGGAGACTAATGGCATCTATATACACATATCTATCTATCTATCTATCTATCTATCTATCTATCTATCTATCTATCTATCTCCTATCTATCTATCTATCTATCTCCTATCTATCTATCTATCTATCTATCTCCTATCTATCTATCTATCTATCTATCTCCTATCTATCTATCTATCTATCTATCTATCTATCTCCTATCTATCTATCTATCTATCTCCTATCTATCTATCTATCTCCTATCTATCTATCTATCTATCTATCTATCTATCTCCTATCTATCTATCTATCTCCTATCTATCTATCTCCTATCTATCTATCTATCTATCTATCTATCTATCTATCTATCTATCTATCTATCTCCTATCTATCTATCTCCTATCTATCTATCTATCTATCTATCTCCTATCTATCTATCTATCTATCTATCTATCTATCTATCTATCTATCTCCTATCTATCTATCTTCTATCTATCTATCTCCTATCTATCTATCTATCTATCTATCTATCTATCTATCTATCTATCTATCTATCTATCTATCTATCTCCTATCTATCTATCTATCTCCTATCTATCTATCTATCTATCTATCTATCTATCTCCTATCTATCTATCTCCTATCTATCTATCTATCTCCTATCTATCTATCTCCTATCTATCTATCTATCTATCTATCTATCTATCTATCTATCTATCTATCTCCTATCTATCTCCTATCTATCTATCTATCTATCTATCTATCTATCTATCTATCTATCTATCTCCTATCTATCTATCTCCTATCTATCTATCTATCTATCTATCTATCTATCTATCTATCTATCTATCTCCTATCTATCTATCTATCTATCTATCTATCTATCTATCTATCTATCTATCTATCTCCTATCTATCTATCTATCTATCTATCTATCTATCTATCTCCTATCTATCTATCTATCTATCTATCTCCTATCTATCTATCTATCTATCTATCTCCTATCTATCTCCTATCTATCTATCTATCTCCTATCTATCTATCTCCTATCTATCTATCTATCTATCTATCTATCTATCTATCTATCTATCTATCTATCTATCTCCTATCTATCTATCTCCTATCTATCTCCTATCTATCTATCTATCTATCTATCTATCTATCTATCTATCTCCTATCTATCTATCTATCTATCTATCTCCTATCTATCTATCTATCTATCTATCTATCTATACATACATACATACATACACACATATACATATAGAAACAGAGAAAATATATAAAAGAAAAAACTCATGGTGTAAACCCGCAGGGCCCTTGTGGGCAAGTTCCAGGGGATGGGCTGCTGACTGATATCCAAGTAACCACATACAATTATTACTAGGATGAAGCTGTAAGGTTCCATTGTTTGTATGATGGAGCGTCCCGCTGTTATGCTGTGTACTCTTGTGTGTAGCTATCTAGCTGATTTTTTTTTTTTAAATCCACTGGTATCAGAAAGTTATATAGATTTGTAAAATATATATCTATCTCCAGTCGTCCAGTACTTATCAGCTGCTGTATGTCCTGCAGGAAGTGGTGTATCCTCTCCAGTGTGACACAGTGCTCTCTGCTGCCACCTCTGTCCATGTCAGGAACTGTCCAGAGCAGCAGCAAATCCCCATAGAAAACCTCTCCTGCTCTGGACAGTTCCTGACCATAAAAATAAGCAACACGGATAGGGTGCGTTCTGTGAGGCGTTTCAGCTATGTGTGACCTTTATCACAGCGTAGTATACATTAAAATCATATACAATAAATAGTCATTAGTGAAATAGTCAAAGGTGGTCTGAAAGCATAGAAAGTGATTGGACTAGAGGAAGGGGAACAGCGCCCCCGAGTGTTGGACACAGAAAAAGGATATGAAACCAAATTCCAGACAGAATAAATATATATAAAAATATATAATTCACAGAAATAACTACATAAATATAATAAATCTGTTTTAAAGCTTAGACTGTCTGGGAATCTCGTATTACGGTTGAGCATTCACACGGCCTCCTGCTTGTCTCCAATCTCTTAGGTTTTTCCTAACCAGCTTAATACTATGGAACGTGCCTGCATGCTGATCTATAAAGCGCTCGCCTGCGTCTGATGATTTCAAATCTTTATGGTGAATATCATGTAGATTCTGCCATACGAGTTTTACTTTTTTTGTTGTGCAACCAGTATATTATGTAAAAAGTGATTGGTGCGACAAGTGATAAAAAAAAATGCATCACGGCTCCTGTAATCTGTAGGTGGTATCAGTGGCTTAGTGTGGGTGGGCAGCACCCGGGACAAGGCAAAGTACTGCAACCCCCCCCCCCCCCGTTCCAAGATGCCCCTAGTATTGTAGTTATATGGTGCAGTCTTTTGTAGCACCACAGTAATGTCCATAGAGGAGTCCGCCCCAGAAGGGCAGGGCCCGCACCATGTGTAGCACAGTAGACCCCAGCAGGGCACGGCCCGGACCATGTGTAGGACAGTAGACCCCAGCAGGGCAGGGCCTAGATCATGTGTAGGACAGTAGACCCCAGCAGGGCAGGGCCTGGACCATGTGTAGGACAGTAGACCCCAGCAGGGCCTGGAACATGTGTAGGACAGTAGACCCCAGCAGGGCCTGGAACATGTGTAGGACAGTAGACCCAAGCAGGGCAGGGCCTGGCCTATGTGTAGGACAGTAGATCCCAGCAGGGCAGGGCCTGGACCATGTGTAGGACAGTAGACCCCAGCAGGGCAGAGCCTGGACCATGTGTAGGACAGTAGACCCCAGCAGGGCAGGGCCTGGACCATGTGTAGGACAGTAGACCCCAGCAGGGCCTGGAACATGTGTAAGACAGTAGACCCCAGCAGGGCCTGGACCATGTGTAGGACAGTAGACCCAAGCAGGGCAGGGCCTGGCCTATGTGTAGGACAGTAGATCCCAGCAGGGCAGGGCCTGGACCATGTGTAGGACAGTAGACCCCAGCAGGGCAGAGCCTGGACCATGTGTAGGACAGTAGACCCCAGCAGGGCAGGGCCTGGACCATGTGTAGGACAGTAGACCCCAGCAGGGCCTGGAACATGTGTAGGACAGTAGACCCCAGCAGGGCCTGGACCATGTGTAGGACAGTAGACCCAAGCAGGGCAGGGCCTGGCCTATGTGTAGGACAGTAGATCCCAGCAGGGCAGGGCCTGGACCATGTGTAGGACAGTAGACCCCAGCAGGGCAGAGCCTGGACCATGTGTAGGACTGTAGACCCCAGCAGGGCCTGGACCATGTGTAGGACAGTAGACCCCAGCAGGGCCTGGACCATGTGTAGGACAGTAGACCCCAGCAGGGCCTGGAACATGTGTAGGACAGTAGACCCCAGCAGGGCCTGGACCATGTGTAGGACAGTAGACCCAAGCAGGGCAGGGCCTGGCCTATGTGTAGGACAGTAGATCCCAGCAGGGCAGGGCCTGGACCATGTGTAGGACAGTAGACCCCAGCAGGGCAGAGCCTGGACCATGTGTAGGACAGTAGACCCCAGCAGGGCCTGGACCATGTGTAGGACAGTAGACCCCAGCAGGGCCTGGACCATGTGTAGGACAGTAGACCCCAGCAGGGCAGGGCCTGGATCATGTGTAGGACTGTAGACCCCAGCAGGGCAGGGCCTGGACCATGTGTAGGACAGTAGACCCCAGCAGGGAAGGGCCTGGATCATGTGTAGGACAGTAGACCCCAGCAGGGCAGGGCCTGGATCATGTGTAGGACAGTAGACCCCAGCAGGGCAGGGCCTGGACCATGTGAAGGACAGTAGACCCCAGCAGGGCAGGGCCTGGACAATGTGTAGGACAGTAGACCCCAGCAGGGCAGGGCCTGGATCATGTGTAGGACAGTAGACCCAAGCAGGGCAGGGCCTGGATCATGTGTAGGACAGTAGACCCCAGCAGTGCAGTACCTTAATCATGTGTAGGACAGTACATCCAAGCAGGGCAGGGCCTGGACCATGTGTAGGAAAGTAGACCCAGCAGGGCAGGGCCTGGACCATGTGTAGGACAGTAGACCCCAGCAGGGCAGGGCCTGGACCATGTGTAGGACAGTAGACCCCAGCAGGGCAGGGCCTGGACCATGTGTAGGACAGTAGACCCCAGCAGGGCAGGGCCTGGACCATGTGTAGGACAGTAAACCCCAGCAGGGCAGGGCCTGGACCATGTGTAGGACAGTAAACCCCAGCAGGGCAGGGCCTGAATCATGTGTAGGACAGTAGATCCCAGCAGGGCTGGGCCAGGACCATGTGTAGGACAGTAGACCTAAGCAGGGCAGTGCCTAGATCATGTGTAGGACAGTAGACCCCAGCAGGGCAGGGCCTGGACCATGTGTAGGAGAATAGACCACAGCAGGGCAGGGCCTGGACCATGTGTAGGACAGTAGACCCCAGCAGGGCAGGGCCTGGACCATGTGTCGGACAATAGACCCCAGCAGGGCAGGGCCTGGACCATGTGTAGGACAGTAGACCCCAGCAGGGCAGGGCCTGGACCATGTGTTGGACAGTGGACCCCAGCACTGTCTGGACCATGTGTAGGACAGTAGACCCCAGCAGGGCAGTGCCTGGATCATGTGTAGGACAGTAGACCCCAGCAGGGCAGGGCCTGGACCATGTGTAGGACAGTAGACCCCAGCAGGGCAGGGCCTGGATCATGTGTAGGACAGTAGACCCCAGCAGGGCCTGGAACATGTGTAGGACAGTAGACCCCAGCAGGGCCTGGAACATGTGTAGGACAGTAGACCCCAGCAGGGCCTGGACCATGTGTAGGACAGTAGACCAGAGCAGGGCAGGGCCTGGCCTATGTGTAGGACAGTAGACCCCAGCAGGGCAGAGCCTGGACCATGTGTAGGACAGTAGACCCCAGCAGGGCCTGGACCATGTGTAGGACAGTAGACCCCAGCAGGGCCTGGACCATGTGTAGGACAGTAGACCCCAGCAGGGCAGTACCTGAATCATGTGTAGGACAGTAGACCCCAGCAGGGCAGGGCCTGGACCATGTGTAGGACAGTAGACCCCAGCAGGGCTGGGCCTGGACCATGTGTAGGACAGTAGACCCCAACAGGGCCTGGACCATGTGTAGGACAGTAGATCCCAGTAGGACAGTAGACCCCAGCAGGGCAGGGCCTGGACCATGTGTTGGACAGTGGATCCCAGCAGGGCCTGGACCATGTGTAGGACAGTAGACCCCAGCAGGGCAGGGCCTGGATCATGTGTAGGACAGTAGACCCCAGCAGGGCTGGACCTGGACCATGGGTAGGACAGTAGACCCCAGCAGGGCAGGGCCTGGACCATGTGTAGGACAGTAGGCCCCAGCAGGGCAGGGCCTGGACCATGTGTAGGACAGTAGACCCCAGCAGGGCAGGGCCTGGACCATGTGTAGGACAGTAGACCCCAGCAGGGCCTGGACCATGTGTAGGACAATAGATCCCAGCAGGGCCTAGATCATGTGTAGGACAGTAGACCCCAGCAGGACCCGGACCATGTGTAGGACAGTAGACCCCAGCAGGGCCTGGACCATGTGTAGGACAGTAGACCCCAGCAGGGCAGGGCCTGGACCATGTGTAGGACAGTAGACCCCAGCAGGGCCTGGACCATGTGTAGGACAGTAGACCTTAGCAGGGCTGGACCATGTGTAGGAAAGTAGACCCCAGCAGGGCAGGGCCTGGACCATGTGTAGGACAGTAGACCCCAGCAGGACCCGGACCATGTGTAGGACAGTAGACCCCAGCAGGGCCTGGACCATGTGTAGGACAGTAGACCCCAGCAGGGCTGGGCCTGGACCATGTGTAGGACAGTAGGACCCCAGCAGGGCCTGGACCATGTGTAGGACAGTAGACCCCAGCAGGGCCTGGACCATGTGTAGGACATTGGACCCCAGCAGGGCTGGGCCTGGAACATATGTAGGACAGTAGACCCCAGCAGGGAAGGGCCTGGACCATGTGTAGGGACAGTAGATCCCAGCAGGGCTGGCCTGGACCATGTGTAGGATAGTAGACCCCAGCAGGGCCTGGACCATGTGTAGGACAGTGGATCCCGGCAGGGCTGGGCCTGGACCATGTGTAGGACAGTAGACCCCAGCAGGGCCTGGACCATGTGTAGGACAGTAGACCCCAGCAGGGCAGGGCCTGGACCATGTGTAGGACAGTAGACCCCGGCAGGGCCTGGACCATGTGTAGGACAGTAGACCCCAGCAGGGCAGGGGCCTGGACCATGTGTAGGACAGTAGACCCCAGCAGGGCAGGGCCTGGACCATGTGTAGGACAGTAGACCCCAGCAGGGCAGGGCCTGGACCATGTGTAGGACAGTAGACCCCAGCAGGGCCCGGACCATGTGTAGGACAGTAAACCCCAGCAGGGCAGGGCCTGGACCATGTGTACGGCAGTAGACCCCAGCAGGGCAGGGCCTGGATCATGTGTAGGAAAGTAGATCCCAGCAGGGCTGGGCCAGGACCATGTGTAAGACAGTAGACCTAAGCAGGGCAGGGCCTAGATCATGTGTAGGACAGTTGACCCCAGCAGGGCAGGGCCTGGACCATGTGTAGGAGAATAGACCACAGCAGGGCAGGGCCTGGAGCATGTGTAGGACAGTAGACCCCAGCAGGGCAGGGCCTGGACCATGTGAATGACAGTAGACCCCAGCAGGGCAGGGCCTGGACCATGTGTAGGACAGTAGACCCCAGCAGGGCCTGGACCATGTATAGGACAGTAGACCCCAGCAGGGCAGGGTCTGGACCATGTGTAGGACAGTAGACCCCAGCAGGGCAGGGCCTAGATCATGTGTAGGACAGTAGACCCCAGCAGGGCAGGGCCTGGATCATGTGTAGGACAGTAGACCCCAGTAGGGCAGGGCCTGGACCATGTGTAGGACAGTAGACCCCAGCAGGGCAGGGCCTACATAATGTGTAGGACAGTAGACCCCAGCAGGGCAGAGCCTGGATCATGTGTAGGACAGTAGACCCCAGCAGGGCAGGGCCTGGATCATGTGTAGGACAGTAGACCCCAGCAGGGCAGTACCTTAATCATGTGTAGGACAGTAGTCCCAAGCAGGGCAGGGCCTGGACCATGTGTAGGACAGTAGACCGCAGCAGGGCAGGGCCTGGACCATGTGTAGGAAAGTAGACCCCAGCAGGGCAGGGCCTGGATCATGTGTAGGTCAGTAGACCCCAGCAGGGCAGGGCCTGAATCATGTGTAGGACAGTAGACCCCAGCAGGGCAGGGCCTGGACCATGTGTAGGACAGTAGACCCCAGCAGGGCCTGGACCATGTGTAGGAAAGTAGACCCCAGCAGGGCAGGGCCTGGATCATGTGTAGGACAGTAGACCCCAGCAGAGCAGTACCTGAATCATGTGTAGGACAGTAGACCCCAGAAGGGCAGGGCCTGGACCATGTGTAGGACAGTAGACCCCAGCAGGGCAGGGCCTGGACCATGTGTAGGATAGTAGACCCCAGCAGGGCTGGGCCTGGACCATGTGTTGGACAGTAGACCCCAACAGTGCCTGGACCATGTGTAGGACAGTAGATCCCAGCAGGGCCTGGACCATGTGTAGGACAGTAGACCCCAGCAGGGCAGGGCCTGGACCATGTGTAGGACAGTAGACCCCGGCAGGGCCTGGACCATGTGTAGGACAGTAGACCCCAGCAGGGCAGGGCCTGGACCATGTGTAGGACAGTAGACCCCAGCAGGGCAGGGCCTGGACCATGTGTAGGACAGTAGACCCCAGCAGGGCAGGGCCTGGACCATGTGTAGGACAGTAGACCCCAGCAGGGCCCGGACCATGTGTAGGACAGTAAACCCCAGCAGGGCAGGGCCTGGACCATGTGTAGGACAGTAGACCCCAGCAGGGCACTGCCTGGATCATGTGTAGGACAGTAGATCCCAGCAGGGCTGGGCCAGGACCATGTGTAGGACAGTAGACCTAAGCAGGGCAGGGCCTAGATCATGTGTAGGACAGTAGACCCCAGCAGGGCAGGGCCTGGACCATGTGTAGGAGAATAGACCACAGCAGGGCAGGGCCTGGAGCATGTGTAGGACGGTAGACCCCAGCAGGGCAGGGCCTGGACCATGTGAATGACAGTAGACCCCAGCAGGGCAGGGCCTGGACCATGTGTAGGACAGTAGACCCCAGCAGGGCCTGGACCATGTATAGGACAGTAGACCCCAGCAGGGCAGGGCCTGGACCATGTGTAGGACAGTAGACCCCAGCAGGGCAGGGCCTGGACCATGTGTAGGACAGTAGACCCCAGCAGGGCAGGGCCTAGATCATGTGTAGGACAGTAGACCCCAGCAGGGCTGGACCTGGACCATGTGTAGGACAGTAGACCCCAGCAGGGCAGGGCCTGGACCATGTGTAGGACAGTAGGCCCCAGCAGGGCAGGGCCTGGACCATGTGTAGGACAGTAGACCCCAGCAGGGCAGGGCCTGGACCATGTGTAGGACAGTAGACCCCAGCAGGGCCTGGACCATGTGTAGGACAATAGATCCCAGCAGGGCCTAGATCATGTGTAGGACAGTAGACCCCAGCAGGACCCGGACCATGTGTAGGACAGTAGACCCCAGCAGGGCCTGGACCATGTGTAGGACAGTAGACCCCAGCAGGGCAGGGCCTGGACCATGTGTAGGACAGTAGACCCCAGCAGGGCCTGGACCATGTGTAGGACAGTAGACCTTAGCAGGGCTGGACCATGTGTAGGAAAGTAGACCCCAGCAGGGCAGGGCCTGGACCATGTGTAGGACAGTAGACCCCAGCAGGACCCGGACCATGTGTAGGACAGTAGACCCCAGCAGGGCCTGGACCATGTGTAGGACAGTAGACCCCAGCAGGGCTGGGCCTGGACCATGTGTAGGACAGTAGACCCCAGCAGGGCCTGGACCATGTGTAGGACAGTAGACCCCAGCAGGGCCTGGACCATGTGTAGGACATTGGACCCCAGCAGGGCTGGGCCTGGAACATATGTAGGACAGTAGACCCCAGCAGGGAAGGGCCTGGACCATGTGTAGGACAGTAGATCCCAGCAGGGCTGGGCCTGGACCATGTGTAGGATAGTAGACCCCAGCAGGGCCTGGACCATGTGTAGGACAGTGGATCCCGGCAGGGCTGGGCCTGGACCATGTGTAGGACAGTAGACCCCAGCAGGGCCTGGACCATGTGTAGGACAGTAGACCCCAGCAGGGCAGGGCCTGGACCATGTGTAGGACAGTAGACCCCGGCAGGGCCTGGACCATGTGTAGGACAGTAGACCCCAGCAGGGCAGGGCCTGGACCATGTGTAGGACAGTAGACCCCAGCAGGGCAGGGCCTGGACCATGTGTAGGACAGTAGACCCCAGCAGGGCAGGGCCTGGACCATGTGTAGGACAGTAGACCCCAGCAGGGCCCGGACCATGTGTAGGACAGTAAACCCCAGCAGGGCAGGGCCTGGACCATGTGTACGGCAGTAGACCCAGCAGGGCAGGGCCTGGATCATGTGTAGGAAAGTAGATCCCAGCAGGGCTGGGCCAGGACCATGTGTAAGACAGTAGACCTAAGCAGGGCAGGGCCTAGATCATGTGTAGGACAGTTGACCCCAGCAGGGCAGGGCCTGGACCATGTGTAGGAGAATAGACCACAGCAGGGCAGGGCCTGGAGCATGTGTAGGACAGTAGACCCCAGCAGGGCAGGGCCTGGACCATGTGTATGACAGTAGACCCCAGCAGGGCAGGGCCTGGACCATGTGTAGGACAGTAGACCCCAGCAGGGCCTGGACCATGTATAGGACAGTAGACCCCAGCAGGGCAGGGTCTGGACCATGTGTAGGACAGTAGACCCCAGCAGGGCAGGGCCTAGATCATGTGTAGGACAGTAGACCCCAGCAGGGCAGGGCCTGGATCATGTGTAGGACAGTAGACCCCAGTAGGGCAGGGCCTGGACCATGTGTAGGACAGTAGACCCCAGCAGGGCAGGGCCTAGATAATGTGTAGGACAGTAGACCCCAGCAGGGCAGAGCCTGGATCATGTGTAGGACAGTAGACCCCAGCAGGGCAGGGCCTGGATCATGTGTAGGACAGTAGACCCCAGCAGGGCAGTACCTTAATCATGTGTAGGACAGTAGTCCCAAGCAGGGCAGGGCCTGGACCATGTGTAGGACAGTAGACCGCAGCAGGGCAGGGCCTGGACCATGTGTAGGAAAGTAGACCCAGCAGGGCAGGGCCTGGATCATGTGTAGGTCAGTAGACCCCAGCAGGGCAGGGCCTGAATCATGTGTAGGACAGTAGACCCAGCAGGGCAGGGCCTGGACCATGTGTAGGACAGTAGACCCCAGCAGGGCCTGGACCATGTGTAGGAAAGTAGACCCCAGCAGGGCAGGGCCTGGATCATGTGTAGGACAGTAGACCCCAGCAGAGCAGTACCTGAATCATGTGTAGGACAGTAGACCCCAGAAGGGCAGGGCCTGGACCATGTGTAGGACAGTAGACCCCAGCAGGGCAGGGCCTGGACCATGTGTAGGATAGTAGACCCCAGCAGGGCTGGGCCTGGACCATGTGTTGGACAGTAGACCCCAACAGTGCCTGGACCATGTGTAGGACAGTAGATCCCAGCAGGGCCTGGACCATGTGTAGGACAGTAGACCCCAGCAGGGCAGGGCCTGGACCATGTGTAGGACAGTAGACCCCGGCAGGGCCTGGACCATGTGTAGGACAGTAGACCCCAGCAGGGCAGGGCCTGGACCATGTGTAGGACAGTAGACCCCAGCAGGGCAGGGCCTGGACCATGTGTAGGACAGTAGACCCCAGCAGGGCAGGGCCTGGACCATGTGTAGGACAGTAGACCCCAGCAGGGCCCGGACCATGTGTAGGACAGTAAACCCCAGCAGGGCAGGGCCTGGACCATGTGTAGGACAGTAGACCCCAGCAGGGCACTGCCTGGATCATGTGTAGGACAGTAGATCCCAGCAGGGCTGGGCCAGGACCATGTGTAGGACAGTAGACCTAAGCAGGGCAGGGCCTAGATCATGTGTAGGACAGTAGACCCCAGCAGGGCAGGGCCTGGACCATGTGTAGGAGAATAGACCACAGCAGGGCAGGGCCTGGAGCATGTGTAGGACGGTAGACCCCAGCAGGGCAGGGCCTGGACCATGTGAATGACAGTAGACCCCAGCAGGGCAGGGCCTGGACCATGTGTAGGACAGTAGACCCCAGCAGGGCCTGGACCATGTATAGGACAGTAGACCCCAGCAGGGCAGGGCCTGGACCATGTGTAGGACAGTAGACCCCAGCAGGGCAGGGCCTGGACCATGTGTAGGACAGTAGACCCCAGCAGGGCAGGGCCTAGATCATGTGTAGGACAGTAGACCCCAGCAGGGCAGGGCCTGGATCATGTGTAGGACAGTAGACCCCAGCAGTGCAGGGCCTGGACCATGTGTAGGACAGTAGACCCCAGCAGGGCAGGGCCTGGACCATGTGTAGGACAGTAGACCCCAGCAGGGCAGGGCAAGGACCATGTGTAGGACAGTAGACCCCAGAAGGGCCTGGACCATGTGTAGGACAGTAGATCCCAGCAGGGCCTAGATCATGTGTAGGACAGTAGACCCCAGCAGGGCCCGGACCATGTGTAGGACAGTAGACCCCAGCAGGGCGTGGACCATGTGTAGGACAGTAGACCCCAGCAGGGCAGGGCCTGGACCATGTGTAGGACAGTAGACCCCAGCAGGGCTGGGCCTGGACCATGTGTAGGACAGTAGACCCCAGCAGGGCCTGGACCATGTGTAGGACAGTAGACCTTAGCAGGGCTAGACCATGTGTATGAAAGTAGACCCCAGCAGGTCAGGGCCTGGATCATGTGTAGGACAGTAGACCCAGCAGGGCAGGGCCTGGACCATGTGTAGGACAGTAGACCCCAGCAGGGCCTGGACCATGTGTAGGACAGTGGACCCCAGCAGGGCTGGGCCTGGACCATATGTAGGACAGTGGACCCCAGCAGGGCTGGGCCTGGACCATATGTAGGACAGTAGACCCCAGCAGGGAAGGGCCTGGACCATGTGTAGGACAGTAGATCCCAGCAGGGCAGGGCCTACATCATGTGTAGGACAGTAGAAACCAGCAGGGCAGGGCCTGGACCATGTGTAGGACAGTAGACCCCAGCAGGGCTGGGCCTGGACCATGTGTAGGACTGTAGACCCCAGCAGGGCAAGGCCTAGATCATGTGTAGGACAGTAGACCCCAGCACGGCAGGGCCTGGATCATGTGTAGGACAGTAGACCCCAGCAGGGCAGGGCCTGCACCATGTGTGGGACAGTAGACCCCAGCAGGGCAGGGCCTGGATCATGTGTAGGACAGTAGACCCCAGCAGGGCAGGGCCTGGATCATGTGTAGGACAGTAGACCCCAGCAGGGCAGGGCCTGGACTATGTGTAGGACAGTGGACCCCAGCAGGGCAGGGCCTGGATCATGTGTGGGACAGTAGACCCCAGCAGGGCAGTACCTGAATCATGTGTAGGATAGTAGACCCAGCAGGGTAGGGCCTGGACCATGTGTAGGACAGTAGACCCCAGCAGGGCAGGGCCTGGACCATGTGTAGGACAGTAGACCCCAGCAGGGCAGGGCCTGGACCATGTGTAGGACAGTAGACTTCAGCAGGGCAGGGCCTGGACCATGTGTAGGACAGTAGACCCCAGCAGGGCAGGGCCTGGACCATGTGTAGGACAGTAGACCCCAGCAGGGCAGGGCCTGGACCATGTGAAGGACAGTAGACCCCAGCAGGGCAGGGCCTGGACCATGTGTAGGACAGTAGACCCCAGCAGGGCCTAGATCATGTGTAGGACAGTAGACCCCAGCAGGGCCCGGACCATATATAGGACAGTAGACCCCAGCAGGGCCTGGACCATGTGTAGGACAGTAGATTCCAGCAGGGCAGGGCCTGGACCATGTGTAGGACAGTAGACCCCAGCAGGGCTGGGCCTGGATCATGAGTAGGACAGTAGACCCCAGCAGGGCAGGGCCTGGACCATGTGTAGGACATAAGACCCCAGCAGGGCTGGGCCTGGACCATGTGTAGGACAGTAGACCCTAGCAGGGCAGGGCCTGGACCATGTGTAGGACAGTAGACCCCAGCAGGGCTGGGCCTGGACCATGTGTAGGACAGTAGACCCCAGCAGGGCAGGGCCTTGACCATGTTTAGGACAGTAGACCCCAGCAGGGAAGGGCCTGGACCATGTGTAGGACAGTAGACCCCAGCAGGGCAGGGCCTGGACCATGTGTAGGACAGTAGACCCCAGCAGGGCCTGGACCATGTGTAGGACAGTAGACCCCAGCAGGGCTGGGCCTGGACCATGTGTAGGACAGTAGACCACAGCAGGGCCTGGACCATGTGTAGGACAGTAGACCCCAGCAGGGCAGGGCCTGGACCATGTGTAGGACAGTAGACCCCAGCAGGGCCTGGACCATGTGTAGGACAGTAGACCCCAGCAGGGCCTAGATCATGTGTAGGACAGTAGACCCCAGCAGGGCCTGGACCATGTGTAGGACAGTAGATTCCAGCAGGGCAGGGCCTGGACTATGTGTAGGACAGTAGACCCCAGCAGGGCAAGGCCTGGATCATGTGTAGGACAGTAGACCCCAGCAGGGCAGGGCCTGGACCATGTGTAGGACAGTAGACACCAGCAGGGCAGGGCCTAGATCATGTGTAGGACAGTAGACGCCAGCAGGGCAGGGCCTGGACCATGTGTAGGACAGTAGACCCCAGCAGGGCCTGGACCATGTGTAGGACAGTAGACCCCAGCAGGGCAGGGCCTAGATCATGTGTAGGACAGTAGACCCCAGCAGGGCCTGGACCATGTGTAGGACAGTAGACCCCAGCAGGGCCTGGACCATGTGTAGGACAGTAGACCCCAGCAGGGCAGGGCCTAGATCATGTGTAGGACAGTAGACACCAGCACGACAGGGCCTGGATCATGTGTAGGACAGTAGACCCCAGCAGGGCAGGGCCTAGATCATGTGTAGTACAGTAGACCCCAGCAGGGCCTGCACCATGTGTAGGACAGTAGACCCCAGCAGGGCAGGGCCTAGATCATGTGTAGGATAGTAGACCCCAGCAGGGCAGGGCCTGGACCATGTGTAGGACAGTAGACCCCAGCAGGGCCTGGACCATGTGTAGGACAGTAGACCCCAGCAGGGCAGGGCCTAGATCATGTAGGACAGTAGACCCCAGTAGGGCAGGGCCTGGACCATGTGTAGGACAGTAGACCCCAGCAGGGCCTGGACCATGTGTAGGACAGTAGACTCCAGCAGGGCAGGGCCTAGATCATGTGTAGGACAGTAGACCCCAGCAGGGCAGGGCCTGGACTATGTGTTGGACAGTAGACCCCAGCAGGGCCTGGACCATGTGTAGGACAGTAGACCCCAGCAGGGCCTGGACCATGTGTAGGACAGTAGACACCAGAAGGGCAGGGCCTAGATCATGTGTAGGATAGTAGCCCAGCAGGGCAGGGCCTGGACCATGTGTAGGACAGTAGACCCCAGCAGGGCAGGGCCTGGACCATGTGTAGGACAGTAGACCCCAGCAGGGCCTGGACCATGTGTAGGACAGTAGACTCCAGCAGGGCCTGGACCATGTGTAGGACAGTAGACTCCAGCAGGGCCTGGACCATGTGTAGGACAGTAGACCCCAGAAGGGCCTGGACCATGTGTAGGACAGTAGACCCCAGCAGGGCCTGGACCATGTGTAGGACAGTAGACCCCAGCAGGGCAGGGCCTGGACCATGTGTAGGACAGTGGACCCCAGCAGGGCAGGGCCTGGACCATGTGTAGGACATTAGACCCCAGCAGGGCCTGGACCATGTGTAGGACAGTAGACTCCAGCAGGGCCTGGACCATGTGTAGGACAGTAGACCCCAGCAGGGCCTGGACCATGTGTAGGACAGTAGACCCCAGCAGGGCAGGGCCTGGACCATGTGTAGGACAGTAGACCCCAGCAGGGCCTGGACCATGTGTAGGACAGTAGACTCCAGCAGGGCCTGGACCATGTGTAGGACAGTAGACCCCAGCAGGGCCTGGACCATGTGTAGGACAGTAGACCCCAGCAGGGCCTGGACCATGTGTAGGACAGTAGACCCCAGCAGGGCAGGGCCTGGACCATGTGTAGGACAGTAGACCCCAGCAGGGCCTGGACCATGTGTAGGACAGTAGACTCCAGCAGGGCCTGGACCATGTGTAGGACAGTAGACCCCAGCAGGGCCTGGACCATGTGTAGGACAGTAGACCCCAGCAGGGCAGGGCCTGGACCATGTGTAGGACAGTAGACCCCAGCAGGGCAGGGCCTGGACCATGTGTAGGACAGTAGACCCCAGCAGGGCAGGGCCTGGACCATGTGTAGGACAGTAGACCTCAGCAGGGCCTGGACCATGTGTAGGACAGTAGATCCCAGCAGGGCCTGGACCATGTGTAGGACAGTAGACCCCAGCAGGGCAGGGCCTGGTTCATGTGTAGGACAGTAGACCCCAGCAAGGCCTGGACCATGTGTAGGACAGTAGACCCCAGCAGGGCTGGGCCTGGACCATGTGTAGGACAGTAGACCCCAGCAGGGCCTGGACCATGTGTAGGACAGTAGACTCCAGCAGGGCCTGGACCATGTGTAGGACAGTAGACTCCAGCAGGGCCTGGACCATGTGTAGGACAGTAGACCCCAGCAGGGCAGGGCCTGTACCATGTGTAGGACAGTAGACCCCAACAGGGCCTGGACCATGTGTAGGACAGTAGACCCCAGCAGGGCCTGACCATGTGTAGGACAGTAGACCCCAGCAGGGCAGGGCCTGGACCATGTGTAGGACAGTAGACCCCAGCAGGGCCTGGACCATGTGTAGGACAGTAGACCCCAGCAGGGCCTGGACCATGTGTAGGACAGTAGACCCCAGCAGGGCTGGGCCTGGACCATGTGTAGGACAGTAGACCCCAGCAGGGCCTGGACCATGTGTAGGACAGTAGACTCCAGCAGGGCCTGGACCATGTGTAGGACAGTAGACTCCAGCAGGGCCTGGACCATGTGAAGGACAGTAGACCCCAGCAGGGCAGGGCCTGGACCATGTGTAGGACAGTAGACCCCAGCAGGGCCTGGACCATGTGTAGGACAGTAGACCCCAGCAGGGCCTGACCATGTGTAGGACAGTAGACCCCAGCAGGGCAGGGCCTGGACCATGTGTAGGACAGTAGACTCCAGCAGGGCAGGGCCTGGACCATGTATAGGACAGTAGACCCCAGCAGGGCAGGGCCTGGACCATGTGTAGGACAGTAGACTCCAGCAGGGCCTGGACCATGTATAGGACAGTAGACCCCAGCAGGGCCTGGACCATGTGTAGGACAGTAGACTCCAGCAGGGCAGGGCCTGGACCATGTGTAGGACAGTAGACCCCAGCAGGGCAGGGCCTGGACCATGTGTAGGACAGTAGACCCCAGCAGGGCCTGGACCATGTATAGGACAGTAGACCCCAGCAGGGCCTGGACCATGTGTAGGACAGTAGACAGCTTTGTGTGCCTGCTGGCTGCCTGAGGCTGCTGCATCTGCTGGGTAGTGTCTGCCCCCTCCCAGGCTGTGTACACATGCAGAGGAGCTGGGAATGTGCTGACGCTGGCGGCCCGGGGGACGTCACAGCTGACGAGAGAGGAAACTCTTCCCTTTATGGCTGTGCTGAGAGGTTTTGTGGCCTTGTGTACTCTGTGTGTTTACAGACGGGAATCCTCTGTGTTCCCAGAACTTTACCGGGTTATGTGCAACTTACCAAGTAACAGCTCACCAGACATTTCATTGTTCTCGATAAAACGTGGGTTTTCTGGATCAGATAGTTGCAATTAACCTTAATGTGTGAACACTCTATGAGGCTATGTGCACACGCAGTATGTTTGCTCAATATTTTGCAACCAAAACCAGGAATGGAATATAACGTGGACAGGCTATGCTCACACACTACTGATATTGAGTGGATGGCCATCATTTAATGGCAATAACGGCCATTATTTCAAAACAACGGCTGTTATTTGGCATTAAATGACGGCCATGCACATAGCCCTTCTGTGTTTATAATCCACTCCTGGTTTTGATTGCAAAATACTGAGCAAATATCCTGTGTGTGAGCATAGCCTAAGGACTAAAGTGCTTGCTGTTCCCGCTCTTAAGGTCATTTTACACCTGCTGATTATTGTTAATGATGGTTTCTAGGAACGTTCATTTACCTGATAATCGGTCCATGTAAAAGAGCCAATGTTCAGCTGAAGAACAAGCAAACACCTGCGTTCGGCCCATACAATCACTGTTATACGCTGCACATCGCTCTCTAGGCAGGGGATATGCGGCCAATGATGATGCACTTTATGGACGCACAAACAATACATAATCCAGTTTCGCTGATCGACCCTTACAGTGACATCAAATACACATTTCAAATGATAAGTTAACTTACTAAACAGGAAAAACATGTACAAAAGAAACGTGTAAAAAAAAGTCACCTGTATCAGGTGATATCAAATCATTGAAAGGCTGCACTACTTTGCAAAGTTGATAGAAGAACAGAAAATAGGAGATAGGAAATCAGAGATTTACTGAAATTTTAGTTTAGGTTTGATTTTAGGCTTCAACCATTAGAAGAAGCTGTGTAGGAGCATGTGACCATAATGTTACTCCCCCATCTCTATAGGCACCCCACATGACAGTATACAGCCGCTGACTGATGATGATGGTGGAGACAGGGGTTGGGGGTGATGGAAAATCACTGACCGACCCCTTTATTCTTGGAGAAATAAGCCGGTGTCATTGATAAGGTTATTCAGTTTTCCTGTCTGTGGTTTTAATGTAATGGCTGACTGGTGTACAAGGAAGATTTTGCCCTAAATCACCTGAAAGTTTCAGGGTCAGTAAACACTCGGACCTTTATCTCTCCACTCCAGGGGCCGGGGAGGCAGGAGATGAGGGATTATCTGACACCAAATACGCACCCCCCGCGCGCCCCTCCCGTGAGGTGTGAGCAGGATGGCCCCAGGACACACACACTGGATTAGTCATCAGATTTTAGTAGTAAATCTAGCCCAATGTGGATGGGTATATATATGTTTGTGTATACTGGATATATGAACAAACACTGGGCCATAGAGAAATAAGAGAATATAAATAATATACATATAATGAATGGGTAAATCTGGGTCATAAAGTCTGAACAACAGAAAAGCTGCAACAACAATAAGACTATTAGCTGGTTCGGCAGCACCGTACATAGTTTGTCAGCTCGCTCCCCGTTACGGCTCGCAATCTAAATTCACCGATCTCTAGGATTTGGGTGGGGAAGAAAATGGAGAACCCTGAGAGGCGGGATCTATGACCAATGTAACGTTCTACCTCTTATAATGCCCGTCACTTGTAGCACTAGTCACGTCAGTATATTTTATCAGTATTTGCAGAGCATCCTTAGTTGCAGCTCGCGTGTTTGTGACATCACCAAGCTCCTCCTGGCAGCCATTTTAAGCAGGAAGTAGCAGCACATGTGCTCCAGGAGGCCACAATGGATGTGGAAAAGCTAATCCTGCTGATCCAGGAGCGTAGATGGCTTTGGGACAGGCTGGTAAGTATAAGGCTTAGTATATACATGTAATGACTGTAAAATGGCCCCCAGACGATCTTGTGGGCTTTTTGGGGGGTTGGGACGGCTAGTGACGTCATTTTTACCAGCCCCCTTTTTAGATCTACACCTTTTAACTTGTGGATTTACAAAATACAGAGGACAACACGGATGATGAGACAAAATGGCGAATCTCCAATTTCATCCTTAGGGCCTATTCCACAGGACGATTATCGTTCGCATACTCGTTAACAATAAACAATCCAAATGACCGCTATTACGAAAGACCTGAAATCGCTCATCCATTTACATGGAAAGATAATTGTTACTTATGATCGTTCTTGCGGTCGTCTTGTCGTTGCTATTGCGTTTGTTACTACTGCGAACGACCAAACAACTTCTTATTCAATGTGAACGATTTGCGAATGAGCAACAATAAAAATAGGTCCAGGTCTTATAAAGCGATCAACGATTTCTCGTTTGGTCGTTAGTTGTTAACTGCTATTCAAACGAACGATTATTGTTTAGATTTGAACGATTTAACGATAATCTGAACGATAATCGTGCGGTGGAATAGGGGTCTTAGCGTTTACATTTTGGCCAATGCTATTTGTACAACATAAAGGAGGGTGGGGCCGCGGCGTCCGTGTTATCTCACTCCCCCCACCCGTAACATTCTTGTCACAAAGAACAAAAACAGGAGGGATCAGCCCCTTGTAGTACAACAATGCTGTGTATCCATCATGGCAATGCCTGAAGTGCCTGAAAACCAGACAAAACTATTCTGGAAAAGCGTAACCGGTTTCGTCCATCTGATCCTGGATGTAGCGGACATTTATCAGCTGACGGATTTTCATCATTACACAAATAATCATTTTGAACATTTGTGGCCATAATTATCAGAAGATTCCCATCCAAGAAAGCATGTAGTGTGGATGTAGCCTTTATGGGTCAGTCTAGTCCAGGGATGGGGAACCTGCCGCCCTCCAGCTGTTGCAAAACTACAATTCCCATCATGCCCGGACAGCAAAAACTTTAGTTTTGGCTGTCCAGGCATGATGGGAATTAGTTTTGCAACAGTTGGAGGGGCGGAGGTTCCCCATCCCTGGACTAGTCTATTACACCCTAACCTGCAGATTTACAGAGGTGTCGGCCGACATAGGAGGCAGCTTACGCCTCCTGTACCTTACGTTTTACCGTAAGAATTTAAACTATAATGGTTTCACGTAAATTCAGGAAATGACAAATGAGAAATCACTCATTGTTCGCTTGGTGTTTGCTGTAATTCCACATTTGCCGGGATCAGATGGAGTAAACGTTCATAGTAAGGATTGTAGTAACCACTATGGTTCTGTGATCGTTTATCGTTAAATATGGCTTCACTAATAGTGAGTCCCCTCCCATCAGCTGCTATGGTGCTGCCTGTAAAGCCACGTTCACATGGAGGCCTTCTGATGAGTATTTTCCACCAGTATTTCTAAGCTAAGGAGTGGAGGATGATGATGATTGTGTAGTATAGCCACTCCTGGTGTCAGCTTATGAATACTGATACGTACCTCCCAACTTTTTGGACGGCCAAAGAGGGACACCTTTAACTGTCGGCATCTGCAGGGATTCACTGTCAAATAGGTGACATGGATACACAATGGCATAATCTTTTTTTTTTGTTGTTGCACGGATCATGTCCCCAAAACAGATCCATAACACCTACTGATATATTATTTATATCTGTTTATATTATTATATAACAACTTTTAGGATCCAACCTGCACCACATGATAACAGGAATAATATACAAGTTTGGGTCTATAAGAAACCAGACACTTTCTAGGGCAACATAGAAAGTTTACTAATGCCAATCTCATTTCTAGGTCAAAAAGAGGGACATGTAAGGGGCAAAGAGGGTCAGAGGGACATGGATCACAAGTAGGGACTGTCCCTCCAAAAGAGGGACACTTGGGAGGTATGCTGTCTGATATACTGTGCTCTGAAAGACGTCTATGAATTTCCAGTCTTATGTGAATGGGGACAAAGGCAAAAGGTTTTCCTCCAAACTGAATACAAGGAAACCTAAACCAATATCTAGAGTCCAAACATTTGCTGCAAACAGCTGTCTCTCTTGTTTACCCCATACACAGGAATGTTGAGTGTCGGCCATAGACATGGCTGAGTGAGAGGGAAGAGGAAGGGGGGTGGGTAATCCACTGGTGGTGCACCCCCCCCCCCCCCCCCCCCCGCTCTACCCATAATGTAGGGGCCATGAGTAATACACAGGAGTGCCAGTCCTGCTGATATTGGTGGAGTCAGCTGCCGTCTCTCTATGTGTATGGGGGCCTTGATTATATGCCGTGTTTCTGCACTGTAAGATGAAGCCACTATTCTTACGTGCCCAGTTACACTCCATGCAGGAGCCATGTGTTTAAAGCCAAGGACAGGATCTATGTGCACCTCGGCCAATAAACATGAGTGATTTGCACCTAAAAGAATCCTGTCTCACAATGTCCCAGGTTATAGATGGGAGGAACATATCATAAAAGTCATCAGAATTTACTGCATTGAATCCTAAAAGCTTAAAAGAGTCGATAGAGTCAAGAAAAGTCGTTAAAGGGGTTGTCCGGGATAAGACAACTGAAAGCTAATCAATAGTTAATCCGAGAAAATGAGGAATGGCTCGAATACTTGGGATTACTGACAATTATTACAGAATGGTGAGGATTCTGGAGGCTCGGCACATGGCTGCTCTCTAATGGAAAAGAAGAGATTGAAGAGCTTCACCAGTACAAAGGCTCCTCTGAGTTCTCACTGGAAGCCGGAGGTCACACAGGGCACATCCCCCATTCACACTATGGGGCAAGTTGAGGCATATCTATCCTCCTGAATGGTGTCCTAGCATGATGGGACCTGGTGGGCCTTGGGTTTCCCCTCCCTCATCTCAGGTAATCATTGTGTATCTTTGTATGTATTGTATTGAGGGCCAGGCAGATTTTCAAATATTATGATATGTTGGGAAATAGGTTCATTTTATTGAATACGAAGATTAAAAAAGACGATAAAAAAAGTCAAGTGAAAATAAAAAAAAAAATCTGGTGCGAGGGAGGGGACATAATAAGGAAAGTATACTTACCTGTCCTTGTGCCCCTGCAGCACCGCATTACTGCTCCTGGCCCCTACCGACATCATGACCCCGAGGATGGATTGCCTGCTCAGCCAGTCAGTTACCGTGGTGGGACTCTGCTGTGGGCAATCCATCTCTCATGACGCCAGTAAAGCAGGAGCTGGAGAATGCGAGTGATGCAGCCCTGCAGCTGCACGAGGACAGGTAAGTATACTTTCTTTATTATGTCCCCACCCCCACCTGCCCCACTTTATACTGTAGTTAGCTGCCATACTGTATACTGTTGTCGGGCTCCTATATTGTAAGTTCCCCTGTAGTTGTCCCCCCAAATACTGTCTAACTCCCCCCATACTGTATACCTCCTTCCCCCTCTGTAGTTGTTCCCCCCCATACTGTATACCTCCCTCCCCCTCTGTAGTTGTTCCCCCCTAAGGCTGGTTTCACACGCTGTAACTGTGCGGCTGTATTTTTTATGCGGCTGTAAATGTGCGGGTGAAACTCCGGCCGTGGGAAAAAATAGACATGCGGCTCAAAACATACGGTCATTTACTTGGAAATCTGGTTCAACTAAAAATAACAAATAAAATGTTAAGAAAGTGATGGAAACACCTCTGGATGCATCTGGGAAAGCAGGGAACACAGTTTACATGACTCGCTATTACCGGGGTTTGCGATCCTCTGCACTATAGCCGATGTCTCTCATGGTTAATATATTGAATTAATAAAACACATTTTCTGTCTAATAAAGTCCCTTTTATTGTTCAATAATTAAATGTAAACGATTCCATCATTTTGCAATTAAATATACTGTTAAAATAAATATATATATAAATAAATGTATATTTATATATATATTTATTTTTTGACAGTATATTTAATTGCACAATGATGGATTCGTTAGAATTAAATTATTGAACAAAGAAACTGTATTTATTTAAACGAAAATGTGTTTTATTCATTAAATATTAATTAGTACAGGAAGCACTATAAGCCGGTAATTCATATGCCGGCAATAGAGCATTCTGTACTAATCATCACTTTACTTTAATGAAAACATCAAATGTTTCTTCTAATTATGTTATGACAATAACATTATTAGAAGAAACATTTAGAATTATATGTGCGCTCAGCTGATTGGCTGATCGGCTGAGCGCACATATAAAGAGCCGGTCCGCAGTACAGTCACTTCATTGTGCTGCGGACCAGCGAAGAGGACACATCGGGGTGAGTATAGAGCTCTCCCCACCCCCTCCCCGGCACTGCACCCCTCCCAGCAAGGAAGGGGGGGTCACTTAACCCCTTCCTTGCTGGGATGGGTGCAGTCTGACATCAGTCTGGCCCCCAGGGGGTTAAGGGGGATGCAATACATCCTCCCTTAACCCCTTGGGGGTCAGACTGTAAGCAGCGATCTGTAAAGATGCTGCATACTGTAAGGAGCACAACACCGCTCACAATGATGGGTGTTGTGCTCCTGTTTGTGTGTTTTGTGTGTTTCTCCCTTTTTGTTTTTCAGATATCGGTATCCTGGGGATTACGTCGGATTCCATGGACTACGTCGATGACCAGCGGTTGTTCTTTGAATTTTTTTTAATAAAATGGTCAATGAGGGTTGTGGGGGTGTTTTTATTTGAATAAAAAAATTTGTAAACTTGTGTCTTGTCTTTATTTCTTTACTTTATAGACTTAGTAGTGGAAGCCGTCTAATAGACGGAATCCATTACTAAGTTGGGGCCTAGTGTTAGCCGGTATAAAATGGCTAACACTAACCCCCCATTATTACCCCAGTACCCAATGCCACCAGGGGTACTGGGAAGAGCCGGGTGCCAGTGGTCCCGGAGCGTCAATATTGGCGCTCCTGGACCGGGCGGCAGCAGGCTGGTAAGATTTAGGCTGGGGAGGGCCTAAACCAATGGCTCTTCCCACCCTGGTGTTACCAGGCTGCTGTCGTTTGGTTTTTAACCCGGCTGGTTATAAAAATAGGGGGGACCCTATGCGTTTTTTTTTTTAAATAAATAAATAATTAAAAAAAAACGCATAGGGTCCCCCCTATTTTTATAACCAGCCGGGTTAAAAACCAAACGACAGCAGCCTGGTAACACCAGGGTGGGAAGAGCCATTGGTTTAGGCCCTCCCCAGCCTAAATCTTACCAGCCTGCTGCCGCCCGGTCCAGGAGCGCCAATATTGACGCTCCGGGACCACTGGCACCCGGCTCTTCCCAGTACCCCTGGTGGCATTGGGTACTGGGGTAATAATGGGGGGTTAGTGTTAGCCATTTTATACCGGCTAACACTAGGCCCCAACTTAGTAATGGATTCCGTCTATTAGACGGCTTCCACTACTAAGTCTATAAAGTAAAGAAATAAAGACAAGACACAAGTTTACAAATTTTTTTATTCAAATAAAAACACCCCCACAACCCTCATTGACCATTTTATTAAAAAAAATTCAAAGAACAACCGCTGGTCATCGACGTAGTCCATGGAATCCGACGTAATCCCCAGGATACCGATATCTGAAAAACAAAAAGGGAGAAACACACAAAACACACAAACAGGAGCACAACACCCATCATTGTGAGCGGTGTTGTGCTCCTTACAGTATGCAGCATCTTTACAGATCGCTGCTTACAGTCTGACCCCCAAGGGGTTAAGGGAGGATGTACTGCATCCCCCTTAACCCCCGGGGGGCCAGACTGATGTCAGACTGCACCCATCCCAGCAAGGAAGGGGTTAAGTGACCCCCCCTTCCTTGCTGGGAGGGGTGCAGTGCTGGGGAGGGGGTGGGGAGAGCTCTATACTCACCCCGATGTTGTCTCTTCGCTGGTCCGCAGCACAATAAAGTGACTGTACTGCGGACCGGCTCTTTATATGTGCGCTCAGCCGATCAGCCAATCAGCTGAGCGCACATATAATTCTAAATGTTTCTTCTAATAATGTTATTGTCATAACATAATTAGAAGAAACATTTGATGTTTTCATTAAAGTAAAGTGATGATTAGTACAGAATGCTCTATTGCCGGCATATGAATTACCGGCTTATAGTGCTTCCTGTACTAATTAATATTTAATGAATAAAACACATTTTCGTTTAAATAAATACAGTTTCTTTGTTCAATAATTTAATTCTAACGAATCCATCATTGTGCAATTAAATATAATGTCAAAAAATAAATATATAGATAAATATACATTTATTTATATATCTATTTTTTTTAACAGTATATTTAATTGCAAAATGATGGATTCGTTAGAAATAAATTATTGATCAACGAAAGTGTCTTGATTACAAATAAAATGTCTTTGATTAATTTAATATAGTAACTATTAGAGGCATCGGCATTCGGCATCATTCCCGGCTATTTTTGAAGTACTTTGTACGGACCGCCTGTCAATCCTCGGCCGCATATTCAGCCGCAAATAATGGTCTTGTTCATTTTTTACGGGTCCGTTTACGATAGGGCCGTAGATTCATACATAGTGTGCACTGTGCAGCCGCATATCCTATACTTCACAGCATACACACGAACCCTCAAATATACGGGCGCACTATTACATCCGTACATACGGCCGCACTATTACTACGTGTGAAACAAGGGTAATACTGTATACCTCCCTCCCCCTCTGTATTGTTTCCCCCCCATACTGTATACCTCCCTCCCCCTCTGTAGTTGTTCCCCCCCCCCATACTGTATACCTTCCCCCTCTGTAGTTGTCCCCCCAATACTGTATACCTCCCTCCCCCCCTGTAGTGGCTCCCCCATACTGTATACCTCCCTCCTCCTCTGTAGTTGTTCCCCCATACTGTATACCTCCCTCCCCCTCTGTAGTTGTCCCCCTATACTGTATACCTCCCCCCCTCTGTAGTTGTCCCCCCATACTGTATACCTCCCTCCCCCTCTGTAGTTGTTCCCCCCCATGCTGTATACCTCCCTCTCCCTCTGTAGTTGTTCCCCATACTGTATACCTCCCTCCCCCTCTGTAGTTGTTCCCCCCATACTGTATACCTCCCTCCCCCTCTGTAGTTGTTCCCCCCCATACTGTATACCTCCCTCCCTACTCTGTAGTTGTCCCCCCATACTGTATACCTCCCTCTCCCTCTGTAGTTGTTCCCCATACTGTATACCTCCCTCCCCCTCTGTAGTTGTTCCCCTCATACTCTATACCTCCCTCCCCCTCTGTAGTTGTTTCCCCCAATACTGTATACCTCCCCCCACGCAGATAGTCCTCATACTTTATACTGTAGTATATATGTGTGGCTATTTGAAGTCTATAATGTGGAATCCATTTTGTATCTGCTCCTTGAAATATATCATAGTCTCCATTTTGTATTTTAAGTAAGATTCTTCACCATTATATGAAGTTATAACAAATGCCTAATGCTTCCCCGATGTATGAACTCCATTCTCCAGCCTACAATAGGGCGGCTTGTATAACCTTGGTCTGGAGGGTTTGCTATCTTTTATATGTGATTTCATGCCCGATATGCCAGGAATCATGAAGAAGGGTGGGGCATCTGGGAAAGCATTGTTCTGATATGGCTGCATGGGTAATAAAGGGCCGGGGCATCTGGGAAAGCCTTGTTCTGATATGGCCGCATGGGTAATAAATGTTTCATGTGAACTTTCTGAAGCGTTTATTTCTGGTAAAGTTAATGATTATGGATTACAGCCAAGAAAAACCCAAAAGTCAGTATTTCAGGAAATTAGAATATTATATAAAACCAAATGAAAAAAAAATGTTGTTAACACAGAAATGTCGCTCAAATGAAAAGTCTGTACAGTAAATACCCCCAATAATTGGTCGGGCACCTTCTGCATAAATGACGGCATCAATGCGGCAATGTGGCATGGAGGCGATCAGCTGATGGCACTGCACAGGGGTTAGTAAAGCCCAGGTTTCTGTGATATCGGCCTTCAGCTCGTCTGCATTGTTGGCTCTGGTGTCTTCCATCTTCCTCCTGACAATCCCCATAAATTCTCTATGGGGTTAAGGTCTGGCGAGTTTGCTGGCCAATCAAGTCCAGTGATGCTGTGGTTAGTAAACCAGGGATTGGGACTTTTGGCCGTGTGGACGGGTGCCAAATCCTGCTGGAAGATGAAAATTCCATCTCCAAACATATTTTAAGCACAGTGAAGCATGAAGAGTTCTAAGATGTCCTGCTAGACGGCAGCGGTGACTTTGGTGTTGATGAAACCCAGTGAAGCTCCACCAGCAGATGACATGGCTCCCCAAACCATCACTGATTGTGGAGACTTCACACTAGACCTCCTGCAGCTTGGATTGTGCCTCTCCACTCTTCCTCCAGACTCTGGGACCACCAGCAGCTTGGATTGGGCCTCTCCACTCTTCCTCCAGCAGCTTGGATTGGGCCTCTCCACTCTTCCTCCGGCAGCTTGGATTGGGCCTCTCCACTCTTCCTCCGGCAGCTTGGATTGGGCCTCTCCACTCTTCCTCCGGCAGCTTGGATTGGGCCTCTCCACTCTTCCTCCGGCAGCTTGGATTGGGCCTCTCCACTCTTCCTCTGGCAGCTTGGATTGGGCCTCTCCACCCTTTCTCCGGCAGCTTGGATTGGGCCTCTCCACCCTTTCTCCGGCAGCTTGGATTGGGCCTCTCCACTCTTCCTCCGGCAGCTTGGATTGGGCCTCTCCACTCTTCCTCCAGACTCTGGGACTGAGATTTCCAAATGAAATGCAGAATTTACTTCCATCTGAGATCAGCCCCTTGGACCACTGATCAGCAGTCCAGTTGTTCTTCTCCTTGGCCTAGATAAGACGCTTCTGGCCTTGTTTATTGGTCAGGAGTGACACATGGGATGTAACACTTGTAGCCCATGTCCTGCAGACGTCTGGATGTGCTCGTGACTTTTGAAGCACTGACTCCAGCAGCAGACCACTCTTTGTGAGTCGCCCCCATGGCATTTTGGTTACAATCCTTTAAGACTGCAGCTCTCCCGGTTGCTTGTGCACCTTTTTCTACCACACATTTTCCTTCCACTCAACTTTCTATTAATCTGCTTTGATCCAGCACTCTGAGAACAGCCAGCTTCTTTAGCAATGAGTTTTTGTGGCTTAAGGCCCTATTCCACCAACAGATCTGACAGATTTGAAGCCAAACCCAGGAACAGACTATAAACAGAGATCAGGTCATAAAGGAAATACTGGATTTCTCCTCTTTTCAAATCCACTCCTGGGTTTAGCTTCAATTCTTTGGCAGATAATCTGTCGTCAGATCTGTTGGTGTAATAGGGCTTTTACCCTCCTTGTGGACATCTGTCAGGTCAGCAGTCTTCCCCAAGATTGTGTTGCATACTGAACCAGACTAATGGTGCATTTACACAGACAGATTTATCTGACAGATCTTTGAAGCCAAAGCCAGGAACAGACCATAAACAGGGATCAGGTCATAAAGGAAAGACTGGGATCTATTCTCTATTTCAAATCCATCCCTGGCTTTGGCTTCCAAAATCTGTCAGATAATCTTTCTGTGTAAATGGACCCTAAGGGACCTTTTATAACACTTAGGTAGGGATGGTCCGAACCCGCCGAGGTTCGGATGAACCCGAACGCTCGGCATCGGATTCCCGCTGTCTGCCCGCTCCGTGCAGCGGGCAGATCCAGCGGGAAGACCGCCTGGAAAAATGGGATACAGCCTATGCCTATGGCTGTATCCCATTTTTCTAGGCGGGCAGACAGCGGGAATCATTACCGAGGGTTCGGGTTCGTTTCGGACCATGCCTACACTTAGGAAGCCACCTCAGGGGTTTTGAGTTAATTATTCTAATTTTCTTGGCTGTAATCCATAATCATCAACTTTAACAGAAATAAACACTTGAAAAAGTTCACTCCGTATGTAATGACTCTATAGAATATATGAGGTCACTTTTTGAATTGAAATACTGAAAAAAAAAGGTTGATATTCTAATTTATTGCAAACCACTGTATATATACTTACATCTGATTATACCTTCTCTGCTTTAAGGAATTAGATAACAATGAGATTTATGTAACATTTGTGTCACAAAGCTGGGGATCTAACCCTGTACCTATATGATGGGAATCAGACCAGTCACACCTGCAGTAAAGTCCCCGGCGGCCGCCACGCTGTAAATGGTAAAACTCTGTTAGATATTGGACCCTCTGCGCCCCGTGTCGGACCCTCTGCGCCCCGTGTTGATCCCTCTGTGCTCCCTGTGTCGGCCCCTCTGCGCCCCGTGTTGATCCCTCTGTGCTCCCTGTGTCGGCCCCTCTGCGCCCCGTGTTGGACCCTCTGCGCCCCGTGTCGGCCCCTCTGTGCCCTGTGTTGATCCCCGTGTCGGGCCCTCTGCGCCCCCCGTTTCTGGTCCTCTGCGCCCCCTGTGTCGGGTCCTTTGCGCCCCCATGTCGATCCCTCTGCTCCCCCCGTGTCGATCCCTCTGCCCCCCCCCCCCCGTGTCGGTCCCTCTGCCCCCCCCCCCCCCCGTGTCGGGCCCTCTGCGCCCTGCATTGATCCCTCTGCGCCCCCGTGTCGGGTCCTCTGCGCCCCCGTGTCGATCCCTCTGCGCCCCCCCCCACGTGTCGATCCCTCTGCGCCCCCCCGTGTCGGGCCCTCTGCGCCCCTCTGTTGATCCCCATGTCGATCCCTCTGCGCCCCCCGTTGATCCCTCTGCGCCCGTGTCGATCCCTCTGCCCCCCCGATGTCTATCCCTCTGCGTCCCCCCGTGTCGATCCCTCTGCGCCCCCCGTGTCGATCCCTCTGCGCCCCCCCCCCCCCCGTGTCGTTCCCTCTGCGCCCCCCCCCCCCGTGTCGATCCCTCTGCGCCCCCCCCGTGTCGATCCCTCTGTGCCCCCCCCCCCGTGTCGATCCCTCTGCGCCCCCCCGGGTCGATCCCTCTGCGCCCCCCGTGTCGATCCCTCTGCACCCCCCGTGTCGATCCCTCTGCGCCCCCCATGTCGATCCCTCTGCGCCCCCCGTGTTGATCCCTCTGCGCCCCCCGTTGATCCCTCTGCGTCCCCCCCCCCCGTGTTGATCCCTCTGCACCCCCCGTGTCGGGCCCTCTGCGCACCTCCGTTGATCCCTGTGTCGATCCCTCTGCGCCCCCCGTGTCGATCCCTCTGCGCCCCCCCCCCCGTGTCGATCCCTCTGCGCCCCCCCCCCCCGTGTCGATCCCTCTGCGCCCCCCCCCCGTGTCGATACCTCTGCGCCCCCCCCCCCCCGTGTCGATCCCTCTGCGCCCCCCCCGTGTCGATCCCTCTGTGCCCCCCCGTGTCGATCCCTCTGTGCCCCCCGTGTCGATCCCTCTGCGTCCCCCCGTGTCGATCCCTCCGGGCTCCCCGTGTCGATCCCTCTGCGCCCCCGTGTTGATCCCTCTGCGCCCCCCCGTGTCGATCCCTCTGCGCCCTCCCCGTGTCGATCCCTCTGCGTCTCCCTGTGTCGATCCTTCTGCGTCTCCCCGTGTCGATCCCTCCGCGCCCACCCGTGTCGATCCCTCCGCGCCCACCCGTGTCGATCCCTCCGCGCCCACCCGTGTCGATCCCTCCGCGCCCCCCCGTGTCGATCCCTCCGCGCCCCCCCGTGTCGATCCCTCCGCGCCCCCCCCCCCGTGTCGATCCCTCCGCGCCCACCCGTGTCGATCCCTCCGCGCCCACCCGTGTCGATCCCTCCGCGCCCCCCCGTGTCGATCCCTCCGCGCCCCCCCGTGTCGATCCCTCCGCGCCCCCCCCCCCCGTGTCGATCCCTCCGCGCCCCCCCCGTGTCGATCCCTCCGTGCCCCCCCCCCGTGTCGATCCCTCTGCGTCTCCCCGTGTCGATCCCTCCGCGCCCCCCCCGTGTCGATCCCTCCGCGCCCTCCCCGTGTCGGGCCCTCTGCGCCCCCCCCCGTGTCGATCCCTCTGCGTCTCCCCGTGTCGATCCCTCCGCGTCCCCCCCCCCCCCCCGTGTCGATCCCTCCGCGTCCCCCCCCCCCCGTGTCGATCCCTCCGCGTCCCCCCCCCCCGTCGATCCCTCCGCGCCCCCCCCCGTGTCGATCCCTCCGCGCCGATCCCTCCGCGCCCCCCCGTGTCGGGCCCTCTGCGCCCCCCATGTCTGAGCGGTGACTGGTTACTATGGGCAGCAGGTTCTGTCCCTATCACCAGGAGGAGCCTGGGCACAGGGCACTGAGGGCAGAAACGCTGACAGGACTGGTGTGAACATGAGGCAATGTCCTCCCAATGCTTCTGTGCTGACCCCTCCCCCTACTAGTGTTATGTATGTGACGCTGTAGGGTCTAGGTCCTCGCGTTTACGCTGTGAACAGGGATTCCTACGTCGTCACTTCCGCTGAGCGCTCGCCACGCCCCTTCTCCTCCCCGTACACGTGTACAGTGGATGAGGGTAGGTAAGCGGTGACTGCTGGGTCGTCACTTCCGCTCAGCGCTATGCCACGCCCCTTGTCCGCTCTGTCCTGGCAACAATCTCCGGGCACATTCTTTTCTTAGCACTGATCTCAGTGCTGACGTCATCCGTGCGCTGCGTCATTGGCTGATTAGCATAGAGGACGCAGCGGCGGCGCTGATTGGTCGGCTTCTGTGTGGGGACGAGCGGAGCGGTATATAAGAGCGGGCGCTCGGTGTTTTCATCACAGAGGTTTCGGCTCCGGTGATTTTCGGGTCTCCACCGCACGTGGCGTTCAGCAAGGTCCATGGGCTCCTCCCAGGATAGCCGCTCGGAGACGTTACCGGAGATCATGGCGGCCGTCAGTTTCCTGTCCGGTCTCCTCCGCAGCCGCCTCAGTGAAGAGCAGCTACAGGGCTTCAGCGGCGCTCTGCGGGACACTCTGATCGGTAAGAGCCCGGGGGCGGGGCTAACGGGGATCGGTAATAGGAAATAACCGGAGGATCGGTAAGATGGGGTTAGGGGGGCAGGGTGGTAGATCCGGGGATGAGCTTGGCCTCAGGTTACACGATGCGGTTATTCAGCTGCTCTGCGGTTTTACATTGTGCAGAGGAGGCAGGCGGTAGGCTTCAGTGGTGTATGTGTGCGAGGGTGGGCCGGGGGCGGTATATACGGCCGGTGTGTGACATCACCGGGGGCGGTATATACGGCCGGTGTGTGACATCACCGGGGGCGGTATACACGGCCGGTGTGTGACATCACCGGGGGCGGTATATACGGCCGGTGTGTGACATCACCGGGGGCGGTATATACGGCCAGTGTGTGACATCACCGGGGGCGGTATATACGGCCGGTGTGTGACATCACCGGGGGCGGTATATACGGCCGGTGTGTGACATCACCGGGGGCGGTATATACGGCCAGTGTGTGACATCACCGGGGGCGGTATATACGGCCGGTGTGTGACATCACCGGGGGCGGTATATACGGCCGGTGTGTGACATCACCAGGGGCGTTATATACGGCCAGTGTGTGACATCACCGGGGGCGCTATATACGGCCGGTGTGTGACATCACCGGGGGCGGTATATACGGCCAGTGTGTGACATCACCGGGGGCGGTATATACGGCCGGTGTGTGACATCACCGGGGGCGCTATATACGGCCGGTGTGTGACATCACCGGGGGCGCTATATACGGCCGGTGTGTGACATCACCGGGGGCGCTATATACGGCCGGTGTGTGACATCACCGGGGGCGGTATATACGGCCGGTGTGTGACATCACCGGGGGCGGTATATACGGCCGGTGTGTGACATCACCGGGGGCGGTATATACGGCCGGTGTGTGACATCACCGGGGGCGGTATATACGGCCGGTGTGTGACATCACCGGGGGCGGTATATACGGCCGGTGTGTGACATCACCGGGGGCGCTATATACGGCCGGTGTGTGACATCACCGGGGGCGCTATATACGGCCGGTGTGTGACATCACCGGGGGCGGTATATACGGCCGGTGTGTGACATCACCTGGGGCGGTATATACGGCCGGTGTGTGACATCACCGGGGGCGGTATATACGGCCGGTGTGTGACCTCACCGGGGGCGGTGTGTGACCTCACCGGGGGTGGTATATGGGGGCGGTGTGTGACATCACCGGGGGTGGTGTGTGACATCACCGGGGGCGGTGTGTGACATCACCGGGGGCGGTATATACGGCCGGTGTGTGACCTCACCGGGGGCGGTGTGTGACCTCACCGGGGGTGGTATATGGGGGCGGTGTGTGACATCACCGGGGGCGGTATATGGGGGCGGTGTGTGACATCACCGGGGGCGGTATATACGGGCCGGTGTGTGACATCACCGGGGGCGGTATATACGGCCGGTGTGTGACATCACCTGGGGCGGTATATACGGCCGGTGTGTGACATCACCGGGGGTGGTGTGTGACATCACCGGGGGCGGTGTGTGACATCACCGGGGGCGGTATATACGGCCGGTGTGTGACCTCACCGGGGGCGGTGTGTGACCTCACCGGGGGTGGTATATGGGGGCGGTGTGTGACATCACCGGGGGCGGTATATGGGGGCGGTGTGTGACATCACCGGGGGCGGTATATACGGCCGGTGTGTGACATCACCGGGGGCGGTATATACGGCCGGTGTGTGACCTCACCGGGGGCGGTGTGTGACCTCACCGGGGGTGGTATATGGGGGCGGTGTGTGACATCACCGGGGGCGGTATATGGGGGCGGTGTGTGACATCACCGGGGGTGGTATATATGGCCGGTGTGTGACATCACCGGGGGCGGTATATACGGCCGGTGTGTGACATCACCGGGGGCGGTGTGTGACATCACCGGGGGCGGTGTGTGAGGCTCGGCCTGGTGCCGTAGATGCGGCCAGTGTGTGAGGTTCGGCCGGGTCCCGTAGATGCGTGCACTGACTCAGTCGTCTCTCTTGCAGAGCACTATACACATCACTGGTTTCCAGACAAGCCTGCCAAGGGATCGGGCTACCGCTGCATCCGGATCAACCACAAAATGGACCCGATAATCGGCAAAGTAGCCGCTCGTATAAAGATGAGTAACCTGCTCAGCCTATTGCCCAAAGAGCTGACGCTGTGGGTGGATCCGTATGAGGTGTCTTACAGGATCGGTGAGGATGGCTCCATCTGCGTCCTGTACGAGGTGTCTGCTCCAGTCCACAGAGGCCCCCTATCCTGTAAGAGCGAGCTCCTGGAGTGCTCCAGCCGGCCCTCCCAGTACGTGACGGTGGGCAGCTAACCCGCAGGCAACTGATGTCAATGGGCAGCTGACCCGCACACCGCCAGGCTGGTGCCTCATGACAGTGGGCCGCTAATCCCTCCGCCTTCCTCCCCCAGCCAGTGCCTGATGACAGTGGGCAGTTGACCTGCACACCCAAACCCCCCACCTGTGCCTGATGTCGGTGGGCAGCTGACCCGCACACCCTTTGGCTGGTGCCTGATGACGGTGGGCAGCTGACCCCACACCCCTTGGCTGGTGCCTGATGACGGTGGGCAGCTGACCCGCACACCCTTTGGCTGGTGCCTGATGACGGTGGGCAGCTGACCCGCACACCCCTTGGCTGGTGCCTGATGACGGTGGGCAGCTGACCCGCACACCCCTTGGCTGGTGCCTGATGACGGTGGGCAGCCTGCTGCTCATGGACGTGTACATACCTCGCTCTTGGAGCCATGTTTTCTAAAGAAGAGTTATTTATATTTGTAAACGATTTTTTTTATGTCGATGTCATATCTAGTATTATCTCGTGACGAGATGGTAATGCACTAGTACAACGTGTACGGCCTGGTACTAAATGTGTCCAGTATCCAGCACCATGTCAGGACTGTACGCTCTACCTTGTACATTCTTATGGCACTTGTCCGGCTGCTTTGCACTTTATTGCCAAGTGCTTCACTTGAGTTTGGCGCCCCCTGCTGGAGACCGGCTGGTTGCTGTGCACAGGGGAAGTCTGTAGAGCAGACTCTGCCTATACACTCCGTTGCTCCTGCAGGCACCACAATAGTTTTTATAGACGGATGCACGTTATGCTGACATGTTAGCCATGCCTATTTGTATGTAGGGTCAGAGGCTGTTCCCTGAGGCCTGGACTGGTGGGGGGGAGGGGCGAGGCCTGGACTGGTGGGGGGCGAGGCCTGGACTGTATTGGGGGGGAGGGGCGAGGCCTGGACTGTATTGGGGGGGAGGGGCGAGGCCTGGACTGTATTGGGGGGGAGGGGCGAGGCCTGGACTGTATTGGGGGGGAGGGGCGAGGCCTGGACTATATTGGGGGGGGAGGGGCGAGGCCTGGACTGTATTGGTGGGGAGGGGCGAGGCCTGGACTGTATTGGTGGGGAGGGGCGAGGCCTGGACTGTATTGGTGGGGAGGGGCGAGGCCTGGACTGTATTGGGGGGGAGGGGCGAGGCCTGGACTGTATTGGTGGGGAGGGGCGAGGCCTGGACTGTATTGGTGGGGAGGGAGGGGCGAGGCCTGGACTGGTGGAGGGAGGGGCGAGGCCTGGACTGTATTGGTGGGGAGGGAGGGGCGAGGCCTGGACTGGTGGGGGGGAGGGGCGAGGCCTGGACTGGTGGGGGGGGGAGGGGCGAGGCCTGGACTGTATTGGTGGGGGGGGAGGGGCGAGGTCTGGACTGTATTGGTGGGGAGGGAGGGGCGAGGCCTGGACTGTATTGGTGGGGAGGGAGGGGCGAGGCCTGGACTGTATTGGTGGGGGGGGGAGGGGCGAGGCCTGGACTGGTGGGGGGAGGGGCGAGACACTTCAGTGCTTTTATAGGCGACCTGGTGCAGCAACTTATCGATCATCTTACACTGCATATACATAAAAGGAGGAAAGTCCATAGAAGAGTGCTGAAGATTCTGATCTGCGCTTATCTCACCTGGTCTAGTGTGCTACAAAAGGGGGGCTCATTCACATCTGACATTGTGTTAAAAGCCTGAAGCAATATTGCTGTGTGAATAAAGCTTTACCGTTGGGGTAGGACTGGTTGCTGATGTCGGGTGTTACAGCAAAACACTATAAAACCCTGCAGTAAGCTACCAAGTGTGAATAAGCCTTTACAGTGCAGCCTTCTCCATAGAGCTATGATGTCCAGGCTGTCGGGGGAGGTTTTCACCACATTGTCCCTATAAGTAGATACTGCATACAGCCTTGGTGCCTTCCCCGTGCTGCCCGAGGGGTCAGCGTTACCAAAACCTTTACAAAGCAAGACAGGTCGAGCGGCCGGGCTGCATAATTGATCTTTGCATTGTTTGTGCGGCCCTGGAAACTGACAGCCCAGATATGTATATAGGATATACTATACATATCCGTAAGCCAGACCCATATACGTCTCTGCTGTCAGTTTCCCTGTTAGTTAGCGGCCTCACATCCCCTTCTTACACAGGCAGATGTGCAGCCAATAGTTATACCTTTTGAAGCCCGTTCTAAAGATCCGATAAGCTGAGGATCAGGCATTTCCCTGTCTGCTGATCGCTGTCACTTTAACTGATTATCGGCCACAGGAGCGCATGCAGCTGTGTGAAGGGCCTCAGGGCCCTATTACACCAACAGATTATCTAACAGATTTTTTTAAGCCAAAGCCAGGAATAGATTTGAAAAGAGGAGAAATCTCAGTCTTTCCTTTATTAGCCATTCTCTGTTTATAGTCCATTCCTGGCTTTGGCTCAAAAAATCTGTCAGATAATCTGTTGGTGTAATAGGACCCTTAGTGACTGTGGCTCTGTGCATTTGCACAATCCTGTATACATGGACTCTGTCACTGAGAATGTTCCAGTGTTTCCTGCTAAGCTTTGTCCACCGCCAGCGTCATTGTCTGTGACCGCACTAGAGATGTGCAGGGACTGTGAATACTGTGATGACTTTGGTTACTGGGTGCTGTACAGTTGTTACTTTTGTAATAAAAGAAATTGCTTTATTGTGGGTTTATTTTACTTGCATAATCTACAACCCTCTTTATCAACTTTGACATCCTTAAGGGGACACTCTTTTCCTGACCTATAATCGGCCCGTCCCTCTCGGACACACAGTCCTTCCCTGATCTATAACAGGCCCGGCCCTCTCGGACACATAGTCCTTCCCTGATCTATAACGGGCCCAGCCCTCTCGGACACATAGTCCTTCCCTGATCTATAACAGGCCCGGCCCTCTTGGACACACAGTCCTTCTTTGATCTATAACAGGCCCGGCCCTCTCGGACACATAGTCCTTCCCTGATCTATAACAGGCCCGGCCCTCTTGGACACACAGTCCTTCTTTGATCTATAACAGGCCCGGCCCTCTCGGACACACAGTCCTTTCCTGATCTATAACGGGCCCAGCCCTCTCGGACACACAGTCCTTCCCTGACCTATAACGGGCCCAGCCCTCTCGGACACACAGTCCTTCCCTGATCTATAACAGGCCCGGCCCTCTCGGACACATAGTCCTTCCCTGACCTATAACAGGCCCGGCCCTCTTGGACACACAGTCCTTCTTTGATCTATAACAGGCCCGGCCCTCTCGGACACACACTGGGGGACAGTCGCCCCACCCCAGTCGCACCAAAACGCCTACTTAGCATAAGCATTTAACTACTAATGGTACTGAGGATGGAGGTAATACACTTCATCCTCAGCGTCCCGTGGGCTATAGGGAAGTAGCAGCAGGTTAGATACTAACCTGCTGATCATTTACTTTAAAGTGTCACTCTCCTTTGTAAAAACCAATAAAACATCACTTTTAATAGTACTCATTAAAAATGATAGCACCCCACAAATCTATAATACCACAGCCGTGGTTCTCACTAGAAGCAAGGATAAAAATCTGTAAAGCCGCGCACCAATATCGTGGCACTCGTGGATCTCAATAACACCAAGATTAATCTCTAGTGGAAAGAAGATAAATGGTACAATCTCACCCACTCCACAGTCGGTTCAGGGCTCGGTGTTTCTCTAGGTCAGACCATACTAATGGGCCTCGAGGGGGCGGGGCCTATGTGCTGATGATGTCACTGAGGGTGGGGCTAAGTGACGCTGTTGTCGTGAATCTCCACCCACTTAATACAATCAAGCAGCAAGACCACCTGTGCAGAGACGTCATCCTGCAGAAAGGGGGACACTGTCACTTTATAGCCATCATCATTAAAGCACTAGCCTGACACCAGTCACCCACTGGCCTCCCACCCATCATCCATCTCCCTAGCCTCCCGCCCATCTTCCATCTCCCTAGCCTCCCGCCCATCTTCCATCTCCCTAGCCTCCCGCCCATCTCCCTAGCCTCCCGCCCATCATCCATCCCCCTAGCCTCCCACCCATCTCCCTGGCCTCCCGCCCATCATCCATCCCCCTAGCCTCCCACCCATCCCCCTGGCCTCCCGCCCATCATCCATCCCCCTAGCCTCCCATCCATCCCCCTGGCCTCCCACCCATCATCCATCTCCCTAGCCTCCCGCCCATCTTCCATCTCCCTAGCCTCCCGCCCATCATCCATCCCCCTAGCCTCCCACCCATCCCCCTGGCCTCCCGCCCATCATCCATCCCCCTAGCCTCCCATCCATCCCCCTGGCCTCCCGCCCATCATCCATCTCCCTAGCCTCCCGCCCATCATCCATCCCCCTAGCCTCCCGCCCATCATCCATCCCCCTAGCCTCCCGCCCATCCCCCTAGCCTCCTGCCCATCCCCCTAGCCTGCCCATCATCCATCCCCCTAGCCTCCCACCCATCCCCCTGGCCTCCCGCCCATCATCCATCCCCCTGGCCTCCCGCCCATCATCCATCCCCGGAGAAACAAACTTGGAAGTGTCCAGCAGGCTGCGGATTGCAGAGGTCTTGCTGTGGTAACGGCAGCAGATTATTCACCACTGTGGAGTAGCAGTCAGAAGTTGTGTATGGAGTCACCGAGGGTTTGTGGTGAATCGGAGGGATGGGGGAGGGGGGTGAGAGAGCTGAGGCTGACCTAGGCCAGGAAGAAAGGAACTGGGAGAGATCAGGGTCTGAGGCCATAAAAATAAGCGGGAACAATAATGATATATTTAAAGAGATAGGATAATTCCACGCGCTACAATATACAATATGTTTATTTAAAAAATATTTTTAGTTTTATAATGGGCAAGGAGGTATATTAACCCCTTAAGGACCAGGCCAATTGTCACTTTAGCGTTTTCGTTTTTTCCTCCTCGCCTTCTAAGACCCATAACTCTTTCATTTTTCCAGCTACAGGGCCATGTTGGGGCTTGTTTTTTTCAGGAGTAGGTGTACTTTGTAATGACATCTTTCAATCAGCCATAAAATGAAAGATGGAACCCCCAAAACATCATTTATGGGGTGAACTTGGGTCAAAGCGATTCGGAATTTATTTATTTTTTTTTTTGGGGGGGGGGGGGGGCTCCATGTTTACGTAATGCGCTTTCCGATAAAACTGGCATTTTTCCTTTATCCTATAGGTCGGTCTGAACACGGCGATATGCATGGTTACTAGGTTTTCTATCATTTTACCATTTTTATTACCAGTAAAACTTTTTTTTGCAAATAGGCATATTTATAATGGCCGTATTGTAACTCCTATTGCGCTTTAAATTTTTCACCTACGGAGTCGTATGGGGCGCCATTTTCTGAGTCATTATCTCTAGTTTTTATTAATAAAATTATTTTTCTAGATCAAACGTATTGATTGCTTTTTATTATTTTTTTTATACATAAAATATCATTTAAAAAAAGCAATGTCTGCATTTTTTTTACTGGTTTTGTTCACGCCGTTCACCATGCAGGAATAGTATTGTTTTATTTTAATCGGGCGATTATGCACGCTACGGTATGTAATATGTTAGTTAACTTTATTGTGTTTTTATGTGTTTAAGGTATGAAATGGTAAGGGGGGGTGATTTTCACTTTTATTGGGGGAGGGGCTTTGGGGCATTTTGTAAAACATTTATTTTTTTACACTTTTATAGTTCCATTAGGGAACTTTCACTTACATTAGATCAGTAACACTGATCTCTGCTATCTGTGATTTTCTGATTCACCCTGACTCCACGGAGGTAAGGAGAAGACCTCCGGCAGTCAAGAAATGCGATCGGGACCCCCGCAGACAGGCTGCGAGGGTCCCGATCGCTAAGTGACCGGAAATGCTCCAGTCACTTATACTTAAAGGCTATGGTTGCGGCGCAATCGCAGCGTTTAAGGGGTTAATGGCGGGGCGCGGCCGCCTGCTATTAAGGGTTAGGGCCTGGCTGCAGATAGCGAGCTCAGCTTGTGAGGCCGCTCCATAGCTCTGGACCGCAGCAGAGCGTACATTTACACTTTTATTTTACAGTAAAACATACGATCATTAGATTGCATGTACTGAGCTGTGCCATAGCTTATCATAGATCAGTGTTATCGGCGATCGGTACGTACAGCCTGCCTGACTTAGCCCCGACTTACCCCTGCCTGCCGGTACAAGTGATCGGGACCCCCACAGCCATGCTTGCCCTGTCACTTTAAATGCCGCGATCGCTATAGATTGTGTCGTTTATAGGGTTAATGAGAGGCAGCTGTGATTGCAGGCGCCTCTCATCCTCAGCCCCGGACACATTGATGTGTGCGGGACCGCTCTCACTGCAGCTGCCCCGCACACATCAGTCAGCCCCTGAACTCAGGAACGTAGATATACAGAATACTGACAGAAAGGGGTTAATATAGACAGAAAAATTGGAAAAAAGTCAGCAAAAATTGTTAAAATATCTTTACCATAAAACGCTATTTCTTTACTAGTCACGACTGTCATTTCCAAATCACTTACAATAAAAATAGAATTGAGTGTTCCCAAGATTATTAGTAAAAAGTGACAGATAAAAAGTATAAATTATTCACCAGGAACAAAACCAACAGGCCGGGGAAATCTGCAGCTGAAAAACACAAAACCTCCAGCAAGAGTCTCATCCATCCCCCAAAGAGTAAGAGTACAGTGTCCGGCAGATGCTCCGCGCCGCCCCCCCCCCCCCATGCTGCCTGGGTGCCACAGAAGCCGCCTCACTCCTCTTTTGTTGGATACAAAGGGGGGGGGGGGGCGATAACTATAGGGAAGCTGTAACCATCTGCTGTGTCTGTTGTCAGGAGCGAGGGAGCTGAGTGCAACTACTAACCAAAAAGCCAGTGTGTGTGTGTGTGTATATATATATATATATATATATATATATATATATGTATATATATATATATATATATATATATATATACACACACATACACTGTACAGAACGAAAGCAGACACATAATAAGTGCTAAATTATCCCTCACATGCCACACACATCCCTACTCAGCAAGCTCCTTCTGCAGGGACTATATATAAGCAGGACGTGTGGCCCCTGAGATACCTGGCCCTCCTCTCTCTCCTCTCGCACACTCTTAGGAACCTGTCCATTTGGAAGTGGCCAATATAGTGGGAGAAACCCCATCTGTTTACAGGGGAACGGCTGCCACTAAAGCAGAAGGTGAGATGGTGTCTGCCGCCCTAAGGACTCCCTGAGAAGTAGGAGGGACTGGCAAGTGTGATTCCCGTCCGGTCTCCATACATATATACAGCCTGGGATTCCAGCATCCATACATATATACAGCCTGGGATTCCAGCCTCCATACATATATACAGCCTGGGATTCCAGCCTCCATACATATATACAGCCTGGGATTCCGGCCTCCATACATATATACAGCCTGGGATTCCGGCCTCCATACATATATACAGCCTGGGATTCCGGCCTCCATACATATATACAGCCTGGGATTCCAGCCTCCATACATATATACAGCCTGGGATTCCAGCATCCATACATATATACAGCCTGGGATTCCGGCCTCCATACATATATACAGCCTGGGATTCCGGCCTCCATACATATATACAGCCTGGGATTCCAGCCTCCATACATATATACAGCCTGGGATTCCTGTCCGGCCTCCATACATATATACAGCCTGGGATTCTAGCCTCCATACATATATACAGCCTGGGATTCCGGCCTCCATACATATATACAGCCTGGGATTCCGGCCTCCATACATATATACAGCCTGGGATTCCTGTCCGGCCTCCATACATATATACAGCCTGGGATTCTAGCCTCCATACATATATACAGCCTGGGATTCCGGCCTCCATACATATATACAGCCTGGGATTCCTGTCCGGCCTCCATACATATATACAGCCTGGGATTCCTGTCCGGCCTCCATACATATATACAGCCTGGGATTCCTGTCCGGCCTCCATACATATATACAGCCTGGGATTCTAGCCTCCATACATATATACAGCCTGGGATTCCAGCCTCCATACATATATACAGCCTGGGATTCCTGTCCGGCCTCCATACATATATACAGCCTGGGATTCTAGCCTCCATACATATATACAGCCTGGGATTCCGGCCTCCATACATATATACAGCCTGGGCTTCCTGTCCGGCCTCCATACATATATACAGCCTGGGATTCCTGTCCGGCCTCCATACATATATACAGCCTGGGATTCCGGCCTCCATACATATATACAGCCTGGGATTCCTGTCCGGCCTCCATACATATATACAGCCTGGGATTCCTGTCCGGCCTCCATACATATATACAGCCTGGGATTCTAGCCTCCATACATATATACAGCCTGGGATTCCTGTCCGGCCTCCATACATATATACAGCCTGGGATTCCGGCCTCCATACATATATACAGCCTGGGATTCCTGTCCGGCCTCCATACATATATACAGCCTGGGATTCCTGTCCGGCCTCCATACATATATACAGTCTGGGATTCCGGCCTCCATACATATATACAGCCTGGGATTCCGGCCTCCATACATATATACAGCCTGGGATTCCGGCCTCCATACATATATACAGCCTGGGATTCCAGCCTCCATACATATATACAGCCTGGGATTCCAGCCTCCATACATATATACAGCCTGGGATTCCGGCCTCCATACATATATACAGCCTGGGATTCCGGCCTCCATACATATATACAGCCTGGGATTCCGGCCTCCATACATATATACAGCCTGGGATTCCAGCCTCCATACATATATACAGCCTGGGATTCCGGCCTCCATACACATACCTCCCAACTTTGGCTGAGAGGAAAGAGGGACATGGACACGCCCCTAACCCCACCCAAAGACACGCCCTATCCCCAAGACACGCCCATAACCCTAAGACACGCCCCCAATCCCCAAGACACGCCCCTACCCTCCCATATCATGTCTTCCACTGTAGTGCCACATTGGTTTTCTTGCAGAAATAAATGGTTTGACCAGGATGGTAAGTATAGCACTTTAACTTATATCTCTTTTACTTCTGAGCTAACTCTTGGCTTTGGCTCATTTCCTTTGCAAAAAAAATCTTTTTAATTTCTGAAGACTTTAGCTGGCAATAAGTGATAAAACTTAGAATATAACATATTGTGGATTACATCCCTACACTGAATGGAGAGATATATACACACTCAGTAGGAAGATAAGTATATAATACACTGCTGTATACCTACACTGAATGGGGAGATATATACACTAATACAGGAGGATAATAAGTATATAATACACTGCTGTATACCTACACAGAATGGAGAAATATATACACACTCATACAGGAGGATAATAAGTATATAATACACTGCTGTATACCTACACAGAATGGGGAAATATATACACACTCATACAGGGGGATAATAAGTATATAATACACTGCTGTATACCTGCACAGAATGGGGAGATATATACACACTCATACAGGAGAATAATAAGTATATAATACACTGCTGTATACCTACACAGAATGGGGAAATATATACACACTCATACAGGGGGATAATAAGTATATAATACACTGCTGTATACCTGCACAGAATGGGGAGATATATACACTAATACAGGAGGATAATAAGTATATAATACACTGCTGCCTACATAGCATGGAGAGATATATACTCACTCATACAGGAGGATAATAAGTATATAATACACTGCTGTATACCTGCACAGAATGGGGAGATATATACACACTCATACAGGAGGATAATAAGTATATAATACACTGCTGTATACCTACACAGAATGGGGAGATATATACACTCATACAGGAGGATAATAAGTATATAATACACTGCTGTATACCTGCACAGAATGGGGAGATATATACACACTCATACAGGAGGATAATAAGTATATAATACACTGCTGTATACCTACACAGAATGGGGAAATATATACACACTCATACAGGGGGATAATAAGTATATAATACACTGCTGTATACCTACACAGAATGGGGAGATATACACTCATACAGGAGGATAATAAGTATATAATACACTGCTGTATACCTGCACAGAATGGAGAGATATATACACACTCATACAGGGGGATAATAAGTATATAATACACTGCTGCCTACATAGCATGGAGAGATATATACTCACTCAGGAGGAAGATAAGTATATAATACACTGCTGATCACCAGGGCTGTATTTACAGCTTGGGCTGCCCTAGGTCTCAATACGCCCGTTGTGAAGGCCCATTTGAACACGCCAATTATCGCTATTAGCAAAAGATCTAAATATCACCAACATATATGACTAAATAATGCCACCATACAATAACTTACAGTGACTGTACCACCAGGCCCAGGCTGAAGCGCTGGAGGCGGGCCGACCCACCCTTAGGGTACTATTACACCAACAGATCTGACCACAGATTATCTGCCAAAGATTTGAAGCCAAAGCCAGGAGTGGATTTGAAAAGAGGAAAAATCCAGTCTTTCTTTTATGACCTAATCTCTGTTTATTGTCTGTTTCTGGCTTTGGCTTCAAATCTTTGGCAGATAATCTGTCATCAGATCTGTTGGTGTAATAGTACCCTAGTGGGAAGAAACCCCAGCCCCTCCATGACGTGACTGCATTAGAATCAATGGAACCCTATCATAGAGGGGCGGGGGTTTCCCCCCACTAAGGGTGGGTCGGCCGCCTCCAGTGCTTCAGCCTGGGCCTGGTGGTACAGTCACTTTAATGCCGCTACTGTAGACTAACTGCATAGCATGATAACTAAAGTACCTCTAGTAATTGCCAAGTTGCATTATATAAGCAAGAAAAAAAATTCCTGTAGTGCTTCTCTAACTCCCCACTTTTGGCCATAAGTACCAAGGCCTATTTTTCAAATCTTTGTGAAACTTAAAGTGTACTGATGGTCTTTCTCTGGTGGCAGGATATCCTGTACATGCGCCCAGCGGAGATGGAATACTTCCGGCAGTGTCGTTGCATACAGTGCAATTGATGGTATTGTTGGACCTTCACAGGTACTGTAGCATGGTGGCAGCATTTTGACAGCGTATCCTGCCACCAGCGAAAGATGATGGTTACACTTTAAGGATATGTTCATATGCTGTACAAACAACAACCGTTCAGCTTGAATGGCCGTTGTTTAACACAACCTACGGCTGGAGTTATTGAACACGTTCATTACTTCTGACCATAGTTAGCGTTAAACAACAGTTGTTCACGTGGAACGGCCGTTGTTTGTACAGCGTATGGACATATATGTGGTCACCAGTAGCTGCGCAATCATGGCAACATTGTACATCTATTGGTGACCACATAGGGACAAGGATTAAACTACATACATGGACCAGAATTGTGGGGAAACAGTATTAAAGGTGATATCCTCTCTTTTAGGAGGGATTCTCTATTATCAGGAGTGATTCTCTATTATCAGGAGTGATTCTCTATTATCAGGAGGGATTCTCTATTATCAGGAGGGATTCTCTATTATCAGGAGGGATTCTCTATTATCAGGAGTGATTCTCTATTATCAGGAGGGATTCTCTATTATCAGGAGGGATTCTCTATTATCAGGAGGGATTCTCTATTATCAGGAGTGATTCTCTATTATCAGGAGTGATTCTCTATTATCAGGAGGGATTCTCTATTATCAGGAGGGATTCTCTATTATCAGGAGTGATTCTCTATTATCAGGAGGGATTCTCTATTATCAGGAGGGATTCTCTATTATCAGGAGGGATTCTCTATTATCAGGAGGGATTCTCTATTATCAGGAGGGATTCTCTATTATCAGGAGTGATTCTCTATTATCAGGAGGGATTCTCTATCATCAGGAGTGATTCTCTATCATCAGGAGTGATTCTCTATCATCTCTCTGTACCCTCTGGACTGCCATGATGAGTTTTAGCTACTATGTAAAGTTAAGTTGTGGCTCTGCCTCCTCAGCCTAATGCAGCAGCCTGCTGGGAGTAGTAGTGTTAGAAGTCATCTGATTACTCCCCCTAGAGAAGGGGCTTTCCTTATAGTGACTTTAGGGGACATCAGACAATACACAGATAATTAGCACTTCTTCCACAGTCCCTCCAGGTCACTGTCTGCCGTCCAGGCTGGTCAGGCAGAGAAGCCTCATTCATCACACTTAACTCCTTCCCTCCTGGCAGTGCCTGGTAGCGTCAGCAGCTGGCTGACAGACATGATAGCAGACAGCTAACCTGCACAGCAGGGAAGGGGTTAAGTCACTCCCATCCTCCCCTCCCCCCTTCTCTGCTGAGTCCCTACAGTGCTCTGGGTGCTCAGCACGG